>NC_081410.1:73146611-73446611 GCF_030272615.1 Cryptomeria japonica
AAAGTGCAATCGAATGGTCTGCGTATTGTGAATGCACATCTAACTAGTGGTACTTGGCATGCAAATTCAAAGTGATTGGTGTTGACTCAACTATTTAAACTAATTCAATATTCCATTAAAGCTATTACTATTGGCCTAAGATCTATCAAAGTTATAGGCACCATACTAGATGTCAAATGATGTCATTATCCTTCTTGATGTACCAAATACTAATTGGCCCATGCATCTCCACTTGGATATACTCATATGCTTGCAAGCTATGAAAGGTCTTTGCTCATCAATTTTTAGTTATGAGGACACAAAGATGTGAAGTGCACACTACTTAAAGTGTGATCAAATGGTCAAACACATTATGAATGTACATCTAATTGCTGGTATGTGGTGCAAAAATTCAATCACTCTTTACATATAAGAGAGAGAGAAGAGAGAGAAGGATCAAAGTATAAAAGGAGGGAGAGGGAGGAAAAGAGAAAGAGGTAGAGACACGTAGTGAGAGATGTACCAAGAGAGGGAGTATTACTATAAATAATAACTATCTATTTGATTTTATGTCACACTGAGGACATCGGATTTTGAACCTTAAATAATATATAGAGCTAGTGTAAGTGGGTGCACACTAAATCTAAAGTTGTCATTTGTCCATCTTTACATTGCTTGCACACACAAACTTCATGTATTCAAACACAATATAAACAGTGCTAATTGACCAAGTCATACCTCTTTGGCATGCCTATTGCACACCAAGGTGCAATTGCTAGTAATATCAAGCATTGAATATATATCATGACATTTGAGTTTGATAAATTAATATTGAAGTAGTATTTTTAATTTTCATGGTAGCTTTGTTTATGATGCGGTATTTTGAGCTTAATTCCTATTTTTACACTACAAATATGTATATATTGATGATTTTATATATTTTTTGTATGGACGTACTCAAAATGAATCCAACCCCAAACTTTTTTTTTCACTCTAATGACATACCCTAACCCCCATATCCAAACCCATATTATTAACTTGCATAGTAGAGTAGACTTATTTCTACATTATAAACATAACAATATTTTTTAAAAACTCAAAACTTAAAACTATCTTCAAAATTTAAAAATAACTTTATTTTATAGAATCTATTTACACAAACAATATTATTACAATGTATTGTTAGTATTTTACACTTTTTAAAAATAATTTGTAATATTATTACAATAATATTTCTACCTTTCCGGTTCATGGCTCCGGATTAAAAGCTTTTACCCATTAAAAATAAAAATAAAAATAATATTTCTACCTTTCATAGACTAAACTAACCACTATAACAAATTAGAAGCATTATGTGGCACTTATTATATTCTAAGTAATTTGATAGACTTTTAATCTAATTTTATAATTTTAATCCATTTTTATTGGTTGGATCAATATTTTTACATTTTTATTTCTCACTTGTTTAAAACAAGTGAAATATTTTAAACTATATTAGTTACCATATTGTTGTTTATGTTTTAAATCCTTTTTATTCAAATGTAGGTGGTTTTTATTGGTGTGAAAGGGGTATTTACCTAGCATGTTCATCACCTAGGTCCCAATCACATATGTTACTTAAGTTTACTTGGGCACACACATAGGTTCTAGGAATCTTTCTAGAAGTCTTAGTTGTCATGTCTTATCTTATCACATTTACTTCTTTCTTCCAAGATTATCATTTTAGTTATCTCAAGTCATAAGATTAAGACACATGTTATAACCTTATGCAATTCTATGTTCACGTTGACCTATATAACCTAAGAGTGCCCTTTGTAATCTCATTATGTTGTAAGTGATCTATCATTTGCATCCTTGTTAGAATAGCATTATTCTTTCATAACTGATCTCTAAATGTCTTGATCTTGGCTGGCTGCCTAGATCTTGGAGCTTTTTATACCAACTCTTATAATTTTGTTCAAGCATTGTACGCTTTTAAAACCTAAATATAATCTCAAACCTCAGGATAATTGACCATCAGGAGTTTATTGAGCATTGAGACATCTTGTTTATTGAGCATTGAGACATGGAGTACATTAGTCCGGAGGGTCTGCGTGTAGATGGGCGTCGTCCATTAGAAGTAAGTGAATGATCTCTTTTTGTTTGTTGGAAATAGTCATATGTTCTCTGCTTTATAAATAATGCATGTTTTTGTTTCTATTTTTGCAGATGCGCCAACTGCATGCACAAGTTGGAGTTGTTGACAAAGCAGATGGGTAGGTATTGTGGAGTTTAGTTATGTTTATATTTATACTGACGGTGGAGATTAATGTTTCATGTTACTATGCTGATGCAGGTCTGCTATTTTTGAAATGGGGAATACTAAAGTCATTGCAGTGGTATATGGGCCTCGTGAGGTGATGACGTGAAATGACAGTCTCATTCCTTATTTCTGTTTTCATCTGAGTTGAAAATTGAAAGACAGTAAAGGATAATTTTAAATTTGAGAATCTGTCTTATTTCTTGGGTGCTATAAAATTTTATTTATTTGCTTTGTGAAAATATCTACTGTCTACACAACTATCAATCAGAATAATTGGTGTGACTGAGGTAGAGGTGAATTAAATAATGATCCATTCAGTCCTTCCAGTGGTGCAACTCTGACGGTTGATGCAAGCAGCTAATCTTTTCGAGTTAATGTTGTCATTATAGGCCAATAAAAACGATAGCTTTGAATTACGACTACAGTTATAGATACATTTAACAGTCAATAGATGGTATGTGGTATACAGTACACACACAAAAGCTCCCCAAAACATTTAGGGCCCTCTGAATATGAACTTAATGATGAAGAATGTTTCATTGACATATATAAGACATAAGAGTAGTTAAACTTTTAATGCATGATCATTCACCTCTACTCCTGTTTGGTTTTTGTAACAGAGGTTATCCATATTCACTCTTGAGGACAGTTTGTGTGCAGATATTAGTTTCTAACCTTGTGACTGCATTCTGAGAACAGGGATCAACTACTCCCTATTTTGTTATTTCTAGTACATATCTCATCTGCCCAATCCTCAAAACATCAAATCTGTCCTCTTATTCAATATTATCTATTATTCCGATTTAAAGCTATGATGACAAGCTAAAGGTGTGAGAGACACCAAAGGCATGAGATCGATTATTGAAAATATGAGAGAATGAGACTAGATAAGGAAAAGGATGCTATCTCCCCAAACATGTTTCCTAGGACCCCAAGAAGGAGATAGTAGTGACTATCAATATTTTCTAATTTTTAGATTCTAAACATAAAATAGCACTGGTTCTGTACATAGGGAATGATTTTATACTTCTCTCGCTTGCAATCATTAGAAGAGTGGATAGAAAAATTGCAAATGGAATTGATTTTGTTTTGTCTTGTTGGAATACTTTTAGCATTTGGGTTATATTTTCAGCTACTATCAATATTTTTTGGCCACCTAATTCAGCTACTTGCCTTATAATCATTTCACCCTTTCTATGATTGGTAAAGTGAGGGTTGGAAGTGTCTTTTACCCCCATAAAAGTAAAAAGACTTGGCAATTACATGCCTCTAGAAATAATTATGATACGAAGAATGTTACACTTCACCACTAGTCATAACAACTAACTGATAAACTTGTCTAGCTACCAGATGAATTCCAAGCCTAGACTGTTATCATTATTGCCCTCAGGCTTTCAAGTATAAAGAACAAAAAGCTACTATAGTTGCATGTTTTGTGGCTACCATAGCACTAAAAAACCAGGCTTTAACCATGTCCTGCTGGAATATTGGTAGCTCACAGGTTGCGCTTGTGGCCTGCTCACTTGATCTACCATTCTAACTGGTTTCAAAGCTGGGCAGTTTTGGTTTGCACTTAAAGTGAGTTTGTCAAGGTTGTTTCTCAAATTAGTGCAAAAATGCCCTTTCTTGAGGAGCGATGAATCTGTGTGGCAGCACGAGCTCTCTGATTTCTGTTGGTATTAGATAGGCTTGATTAGTCAATAACATCCTAATCAGCAAAGGATGGACCTGAATGCCAGAGCTATAACCTGTTGGCACCAATGCCTGCAGATGGTGCCAAAGCTTTGCAATGTTGTCAGAAAATGTATAAACATGTATTATATTGGTCCTGGAGGTTTCAACTTCCTTTTCCTCAAGTTGTATGATACACCGTTTTATCAATTAATATAGTTTTCCTAGATAGAACTGCTCAGGCATACAAACTCTTATCAAGACTTGTACTTTTTTTTTCATGGATGAATGGTATTGTTTTGATTTGCAATTTCATTTCCTAATATCATTATGATTGTTATTTATAATTCCTAACACAAATTGTTCCCATTTTGGTGTCTTATTCCCTAGATAGCTTCTAGATTTGGAGAAACTTGCTAATCACTTTGATTTCCTATTAGCTTGAGATAAGCTAGGATATTAGTATAAAGAATGTTATGGTTAGGATAGTTGAAATCCAATTTAGCCCCAACATACAACTATGTGTTGTGCGTTAAGCACACATCGCCCTACTTCACAGGGAACCCCAAGTTTTTGTTGCAATCTGCCCGCATGAGGGGGAGATATTCAAACTGAGTTCGAACATTTACTGCCAAAAGCCCGAATTCTTCCAAGCAAAGGTGCCTAAGATCAAAGTTCAGCTTTTTTTTAGAATTTTGTGAGGGTCATGAAGTTCGTTCAAAACACGTCTAAGTCCTGCGTTCTGCTTCCACATGGACGAGTTTGGTGATAAGTAATGTTGGCGTCTAGAATGACAAAGTTCGGGCCAAAAGGAATCGTGCATTTGGGCCTGAATGGCCGAAAAACAATGGCAAAGTCCAATTGCGCCAAATGCTCAAAAATCCTGAAACTTATGAAGGCAACAAAAGGAGTGAAGTCGCTCGAATCCTCAAAAATACCTGGAGTTGCAAGGCAAACTAAACCCTAAACTTTGCGTAGGGCAACTAGTAAGCCTGAAAAAATCGCAGATGAAATGAGGAAATACGAATCGCGGGCATAAAATCACCCATTTTAGGTGAAATCACCGAATCAAAAAGGGTGTTCAATAAGACCAAAATCGGCCATTTGGGCCAAAATACCCGAAAATAACCCGAAGGCAAAGTCGCACGATTTATTTCTTGCAAAGAATCATTCCTCAGAATCACGATTTTCATCCTGCGAATTTGGCAAAAATAAATATCTCAAAAACACTAAAATGCCCGAAGTTTGCGAAAGGGGTGTTAAAAACTTAAAGGGAAAATCTCACATTTTAACTCAAATTGCTCGAAATTCCAAAGAGCGAGCATTTCACAAATATTTGAATTGCGCAAATTGCCTCATTAGGCCGAAAAGTCTAAATCGTGCGAAGAGGGGTTCATCTAGCCGAAACTTTAGCTAAGTTCATGCTCATGAAATCGTCCATTAAGCCGAAAATGAAATCAAAGGGTTAAATTTGCACAAATTCACTTCATTTAGCCGAAGAGGTATAAAAGTAAAAATCACACAAAGGCTTATTTGACCGAAAAACTTAGCAAAGGGGAATCGCGCATTTCCTCTAGGGTGGTGGATTTTCTTCCATAACGAAATGAGCAAAAGATCAAAGTTCGGCATTTGTTGGTATTTTGTAAGGGTCATAATGTTCATTCAAAAGGGTTCAAATGCTCGAAAATCACCAAGGCAAAAGAGGATTAGGCATTTAAAAACTAAGAAGCCCGACATCGCTTAAAATTTAATATGATTGTTAAAATAATTTATTTAATTTTTCAAAATAATTATTAAAAGTGGAATTATTGTTTGCAGAATAACATGGGGAAGAGCTAGAGCGTCAACCTAAAGCGCAAATTGGACACACGATCGCGAGCGACGCCGGGAAGCAAGAATGTAAGAACGCACCGTAGAGTGCATGAAACAAAGTATGGGGAAGCACGCCATCAATCACCAGATCACAAGTTGAAATCCACCAGGCAGACCGAAGACAAAGAACATAGAGTGCTACAAAATGTGCATTCTCGGAAATACATTGTTGGAAGAAATTCCAGAAAATCAGTTGCAAAACTGAATTGATCAATGTAAAGAACTGCTTGTGGGCCCCGTTCAAGATATTTTAAATTAAAGGGAACACAAGACAGTCATGTCCAACTACCGGATTGACCCAAATTGATGTCAAATAGTTGTAGGTAGTTGAGAAAGTGGCTGGGGGGATAACTGAGGATTAAATGGGCATGGGTTAAGGCTGCCAGGCTTCTAGAAGGCAGATCCGGGTCCTTGGATGTAGTCAATCCTGGCCTCTGATTCAAAATTGTAAAATCTATAAAAGGCAGAGGCCTTTCTCTTGTAAAGGGTTAGATTCTAGTTGGATTTTTTTTAGTTAGATTGTTAGATTCTGGTTAGATTTTTTTTGGTTAGATTGTTAGATTTTTCATTTTAGTTAGATTTTTTTTAGTTAGATTGTTAGATTTTGGTTAGATTTTTTTTTTGGTTAGATTGTTAGATTCTGGTTAGATTTTTTTTAGTTAGATTGTTAGATTCTGGTTAGATTTTTAGAATTTTTGTAGAAGGTTAGATTTTAGTAGTAGCATAGAAATGCTGCAGAAATTGTTGTAATAGCAGCTGAAATCAATATATGGACATTGATTTGGTGTTTATCATCTTGGTTTTATTCTGTTTGCATGGTTTCCCTCAGCAAGTTTAGATAGATTATTTCTGGTGTGCAGGTATTTGATGGATTCGGGTTCATACCATTGGGGATATGCTGGTTGTGTATCCCTGTGTATGGTTAGTCTGAACCTTTAAGATTGTGTTTAGTTCAATTGCAGGTGTCCGTCTGAGCTGCACCAGAATTGGGTGCTTAGCCATGCACTTGCAGTCTGAAAATCTTCCAAGTCCCCTTGAAGATTGCACCGTTCTTGTGAGGTTGTGAGTTATTCTGGCCAAGCAGGGATTGGTTATGTTGAATCCGTCTACTCGCACACCAGTCTTGTTAATTTTAGGTCTCCTAACCCCTTCCCTTCTGATTTTATTTCGCAGTTTGAGAATCAGATGCAAACCCATTTGTTGTAAACGTAAGGCCCCTTGTATTCCCAGCAAAACACATCAAACAACTGAGTTATCCTGTAGTCATGAACTGACAATTGGAACCTTGAGGTTGTCCCCTTTGATCAACTAAAACAGCATTAGGGATTCCTTATACAAGAGAGGATAGGATACTCATCGAGAACATTCTATTTTGCGTTGGTGGGATAGAGTTGTAGCAATATGATTTTAGCCACGTCAACATTATGTATCTTCCTTAATCTATAAATATCCTGTCTTCAATGACTGTCAAAAGGGGAAACAAAGAAAGATGGCTAATGCTTTTCTTGATAATTTTTCTACAACTCTTGGGTCTTGTCACCACCTATAGCCTTTTGCCTTACATTGATTCTTTTTCTCATGAGTCAAGGGTTATTAGATTTAAAATTCTCAGTTATGACCCCACTTAGATGCAACATCTATCTATATTGGGCCAACATCCAGTTGGCAAACCTACTTGATGGTTATATAGAGATGATGCTATTAGGATTATGTATGATTCAATGTTGGGGTGATTCCTCCTTTCATTGTAATCCCCGAGTCACCTGTATCAGATTGTCTTAAGTCATAGAAAAAAATCTTTCTCAAAAATAAATCGGAAAATTGAAAGATACAATTTTTTCAATTAATTGGCAAAAATGGGGAAAAAGATGGGTTGGGGTTAGGAAAATGTTAGAAAGAAAAAAACTTAGGAACCCAAATTTATGAACCAAAATTATAATGAGAAAAAGATTGCCAAAGAATTGGCAAAAACAGGGTTAAAACTTAGGTTGACAATTAAATATAAAATTAACAAATTTTAAAAAGATAAAATTAGTAGTGAGGCAAGTGTAATTGGTGGGTAGCCCTGACAAGGATTCCTTCACAGTTGATGTTTGAACTCAGGTGCACTAATAAGAACGGCTTATTATTTGAACCATGAGCCCCACCCACTCAAAATTCTTCTTAGGCATATTATGGAATGTTGTTAGGCTTTTAGAGCTAGGTTACTGGTTCGGGTTCGGGTTCAATGGTTTGGTTCATGAGTTCAAACAAAATTGTTTTGGGGGTTGGGTTTATGGATACAAAAGCATATAAAAATCAGAAATATATAGATATTTGCAATAGTAAATAAGTTCAAAATACACAACCATATTAATAGTCAAATAACATACCAAAATACACCACCATATTAATAGTTAAATATTAGTCAAACTTAAATATCACGATATATGTTAAACTTTAAAGTTAAAAAAAATAATGTAAGTGTCAACAATCAGCCATCATTGATCAAATATCATAAAGGTCAATAAAAATATCATTATGACCATCCATTTTAGATGACTATCTTCCTATAGGTCATTTGACTTGGGTTTACTTGAGATGACAATCATTTGTGATTATGAGCTCTATGGAGCATAGTTTTAAAACTTGTGGACTCGCCACGGACTCGTGAGTCCCTTGGCAGGCTGAGTCGACTCGTCAAGGACTCGCGAGCTGAGTCCTTCCCAAGGACTCGCGAGCTGAGTCCTTCCCAAGGACTCGCGAGCTGAGTCCTTCCCAAGGACTCGCAAGTCTTTCCCATGGACTCGTGCGAGTCTTTTGCTTGGACTTGCGAGTCTTTTGACTGGACTCGTGTGACCCAAAAAACATGCCCAACAAGCTAATAAAGTGTTTTTTTTAACTTTTTTCATTCATTTGGGTTTGTTTCTTGGTCAAAACAGGTTTGTAGGGTTTGAAGGAGGAGAGGAAACAAGACTAAATTAGCAAAAGAGATCTAGGCAAGGATTTTTCCTCTTTTTTTTTTCATTTCCATGTTTTGAAAATCCAAAAAATCTTGAAAAATAAGGGGATATGTTGCCAAAACTTTCTCTATTTCCCTTCCTAACTTATTTCCTTATATTTTTTTCTTGTTTTTGAATGCTCTTTTTTTCCAAATGATTCATTATCATTTTTTTTGTTGGTTTTCCACAAAACCTTGCTGATTTTTTTATTTTTTCATGTTAAAACGGCAATGGCAAGTTCAACTCCAACTCCAAGGGCAACCCCAAAGCCAAGAAGACAAAACAACAAAGCATGGAAGTACGGGATTCCAGGAAACAAAAAGGGGGAGGTCACTTGCACCGAATGTACGAAATTGATGACTGGTGGAATCAATAGATTAAATTACCACCTTGCACAAATGCTTGGATATGGTGTGGACATATGCCCCAAATCAACTCCAAAGATTATTAGAGAGATGAAGGTCCTTCTTGCTGAGCATGATATGCAAAAGGAAGAAAGGCAAAAAACAAAAGAAGCCATAGCAACGCAATGAATCCCACATTGTCCACTTCGAGTTCCATTGGTCACACTCGTGGTCGTGGAAGCCCAAATTTACGTCAGTCACTTTCATCTTTTGGTGACAATAGGGGTGAGGCTAGTGACACTCCTGTTAGATCAAACCCTATTTTTTTTGTACCACGCAATGTTCCAGGTGCACAACCTTCACTTGAAGGTATAGGATGGAATAGAGAGAAGCATGAACAAGCAAGGATAGCAGCATCAAACTTTTGGTTTTACAATAATATACCTTTCAATACAACAAACAATGTGTATTGGGAAGGTTTGGTTAATGCATTAATAGTTGCGGGTAAGGGGTTTAAGGCCCCAACATGTCATGACTTCAGTGGACCATTGCTGGAGCAAGCTGTAAGAAATACACAAGTTGTGGTTGATGATCAAAAAAGATATCGGAGGAGAAAAGGATGCAACATTTTATCGGATGGATGGACAGATGGACGGAATAGGACTCTTCTCAACTTCTTGGTGGCTTCAAATGGTTCAATGGTATTCCTAAAGTCTTTAGATGCCTCAAATGAAATTAAAAATGTAGACTTTGTGTAATCTATTGGATGGGGTGATTCAGGAAGTTGGAGTTGAGAATGTTATCTAATCTATTGGATGGGGTGATTCAAGAAGTTGGAGTTGAGAATGTTGTCCAAATTATCACGGACAACGCAGTTGCATATGTATCTGTAGGCAGAATGCTTATGGAGAGGCATCCTACGATTACATGGAGTCCTTGTGTTGCACATTGCTTGGACTTGTTTCTAGAAAACATTGGGAAGATTGGATGGGTGAAAAAGGTGGTTGAAGATGCAATAAGTGTCACCAAATTCATCTACAACCATACTTGGGTCTTTGCTTTGATAAGAAAACACACAAATGGCAAGGACCTTGTGCAACCTGGAGTGACATGATTTGCTAGCCACTTCATCACTTTGCAGAGCATTCTTGGTGCCATTCCTCATCTTAAGAAGAGGTTTGTGTCTGACGCTTGGTTGGGGTCTGCATACTCCAAAAGACTTGAAGTAGAGAAGATTGTCAGCATTGTTTTTGATGAAGGGCTCAACAAAAGTGCAGAGGAGTTGACTGCGGTAAGTAACAAACACAAACGTAAACTTTATACAAGATAATCTATGTGCTGATTTTATTTCTTAGGGGTTAATTTTGAACTAATTTAAAATTTGTTTTCATTTTTTTAGGTAACAAAACCTTTTGTAAGGGTTCTTCGTATGGTGGATGGAGAGGGCATGCCAATGGGTTTCATTTATGAGGCCATGGATAGGGCCAAAGAGGACATTTCACATTACTATCGTGGAAATACAAGAAAATGTGAAATCCTTTGACGCATCATTGATCGTAGGTGGACAAACCAACTCCACCAACTGATACATTCCTTCACCTACTTCTTGAACCCAAAATTCTTCTTTTCTGATTCATTTAGGGTTGATGAGGAGGTCATGGCAAGTGTTATTGCATGCATTCATAAGATGGCACCTGATTCTGAGTTGAGAGACAAGGTTCTTGATGAGTTGGAGGTGAGATTTGACATTTGCAATTGCTCTATCTTTATTTATGAATTTGGAAATGTTCATTATTGAATTTGAGTTTGACACTTTGACTATTTTTTATGAATTTGGAAATGTTCATTGTTCAAGATCTACAAGAGTGCAGAGGGGAGGCTCTTCTCTTCACAACTAGCAATTGATAGGAGAGGAAAACAAGAACCAGGTAAAAAATTTAGTTCAATACTGCAAGAAAAAAACTACAAACTTGATTGTTACATTTTTTCTCAATTCTAATATTTCTAAATGTTTTTTGTAGATTTATTGTGGGAGAATTATGGTGCTAGCATGCCTAATCTTTAAAAGATAGTTGTTCGTGTTTTGTCTTAGCCATGCGGTGCTTCTTGGTGTGAATGAAATTGGAGTGTATTTGAGAGCATTCACACAAAGAAGAGAAATAGATTGACACAAAAGTGGCTCAATGATCTTGTCTTCGTTCGGTACAACCTTCGCCTTCGAGCTAGAAAGGTGGAGGGTGTTTCACATGAGGCCATTGACTTGGATGAAATTGATCCATATGGTAATTGGACCGTGAATGAATAAAATGATGGTGATGATGTCCTCCTTATCGAAGAAGAACTTGCAGAAATAGAGAGAGGAGCAGCACAAGAAGCAGAATGAGCAAGATTGGATGAAATGGAGGAGGACGAAGATGAGGACTTTGATTTAGAAGAAGAATCATCTCACCATTTAGATACCTCAACACCTACTTCTACTACTACTAGCTCAAGGCCTGAAAAATTGAGCTATATTAGGAGAAGTACAAAGAGGAAGATGTAGTCCTCTTTAGTTTGTTCATTGTTGTTTTTCACATTTGGACATATCATTATATGTAATTTTGTAAACATTTATAAACTTATGCTGCTATTATACATTTTAGAGTTTGAAACTATGAGTATGAATGATGAAATTTCAAATATTGAGTGTTTGGAGATCATATGACGTGTAATGTTTCAATTATGGCTCTTATGTTCTCTAAATGCATTAATTTCTTTATGTTTTTTTGTAAAACTACGGTGTTTTTTTTTGCCGAGTCTTCGCTGAGTCCTTTCACGAGTCTTTCACAAGTCCGAGTTTGAATCCAATTTTTTGGTTTGCTGAGTCTGAGGCGAGTCTGATTATTATAACTATGCTATAGAGTGTAGTCTCAATTGACTATGAATGACATTTCATAGATGACAATGTGATGACATTCGTATTTATGGCTATTCATAGAAAACTATGATACGTAGGATACTCTTCATAGAACACTGTGATCTTTCTTTTGATACAACCGTCGTTTGAAGTTTTCCATCATTCTCATGATGGCTTCCCTGTACATTGTCTTTGTTTGGTGCTGTATCACAAGGTCTTTATGGATATTAAGATTGCTTCTTTTTGAGTTTATAGGACCTTGAAATGTGTCAAGAATTTGGATAAGGCTTAAGGTATCCTTAAAGTAGTGAACTGGTTCCAAGGTTTTAACATGGTTCTAACCCTTGCTCATAGATCACTATCCCTACACACTTGATAGACTGCTGGAGGATGTCATTTGATACTCTTGAAGACACAATCCGCTGTCCTTAACAATGATAAACATGATTCATGCATTGTTATAAATTTGATACCATTAGAGATTGAGAATTGGATATGTAAGCGTTTATGCTTTATATTAGACCTTCCATTTTTTTTCTAGCATAGCCACCTGTTGGTTATTTCTTGATGCCACAACTTTGACAATCTATTTACCACTGCTATAGATGGATACCTTACAATAGAAAGCTAATTTGAAAAAAAAAGAAACCACCCTAACTTGCATTTGGAGGTGAAATTTGGCCCAGGTTCGCCCAAGTTTGTCCAGGCCGAACCCACGGGCTGTGGGCAGGACCCTGGCCAAACCCATAGAGGACCGGAGCCAGACCTTGAACTTGGTTTGGACTGGACCAAGACCCAGGGTTGTCCAGGGATGAACCGGTAACACAGTTTTAAAGATTTGAAATTGTGATTACAAGATGATTAGAGATTTGAAATTGTGATTACAAGATGATCCCCTTCTTTTCTGTCCTTACATTTCTTACAAGGCAATCACAACAATCTACGTAGACTACAATGCTTATGTCCAAAGAGTTCTATGAAGAGTTTGCCTATCTCTATATTCCATGGGTTCGTCTTTAACATTGCTCTAAAAAGGGTTGTTTGATATTTCATGATCAGCATGTTGATTGATTATGGGGTTCCAACTGTCATAAGTTCACCGAGAATAGTTTTTACAAGGGTCTGGAATTTGGCTTCAGTGTATTCAAGCACCATATAGCATGTGTATTTGTCCAATTAGCATTCACAATCTTTATTATGAAAACCTCTTTGCTGATTTTGCTGGCAGTGAAATTTGATTTGGTGTTAGCATAATATGCATAATTTCTGTGTTTCTATTACTAGGTTACAGGATGCCTCGAGAAAATTATTCTCTGTGCAGATTCTAGTTCCTAATTTCCTGAACCAGATTATTCCTTCACTAGTAACCTCCATCTCTCCATGCTCTGTGATTCAATAAGATTTTTAAGGGAGGATCTTAATTGTTAACCTGGTTATGCTTTTTAATAGCTATAATGTGATTATTGTAATAAAAAATTAAAAACTGAATAGTCTTGTTAGAAAACTTGCTCTTGGAAAATCCAGATGACTGGCACTAAATTTTATTTGTTTGTTCATCCCTTATGGTATATTTAGGTGCTTTGAACTTTAGTAAGTTCTTTTTGGTTTCTTAACAAATTATGGCCTGGGCCATTCTAAATGGATGATAGGCCCTGAAGTAGAAGTTGAGATAAATATGTGTTTGATGTGGACAGGTCCAAAACAAAAGTCAGCAGCTTCATGATCAGGCTTTGGTATGTTACCTTCACAAAGACCTTTTAATTGTATGTTCTTTAAAATTAAAGAACTAAACATCTTTGTGAGGTTGGTTTTAGTCTCTTTTTCATTTATCTGGAATTGTCGTTTAGAGGCCAATTTGTCGATGCTGCACAATACTACTTTGAAATCCTAAATAATATAGCTTCAAAGCCATATTAATAGACATTTAAAGAGTTGGTTGACAACTTGGTTGATTTCAGAAACTGAGGAAATAGTGGTTGGTTGGTTGGGTATTTGATTGGTTACATGTTAAGTGACTATTTCATTTGTATATATTGCAAGCTCCATTCAATAATAAAATTGCTCAATGTTTCTCCCAATTTTATTAATCCAGTCACTTCACTAGGATGATTTTCTTGTACAAGATGCATTCACTGTGCAGTCACATAATTGTGCATTAAAGACAATTGCTCCAATTGTTCATTTAAAAAATCGTTTGACAAGTCTTGAGATATTTTATGGAAGGAAGTGAATTTATTTTATGTTTTAGAGTTATAAATGAGTATTACCAAACACATAACCAATATTTCAGATTACTTTATTAGGATTAATTTTTGGACCTCCGTATGGCACTTAGTTGGACATTCTTTAGCTCGAGTCTTGTTCAGTTTTTTGTTGACGTCACACTTGTAATTTGAACCGTGTTTCTTCATCTCTTTAAAACTTTAGTTCTCTGTTTTCTTCTCAATGATGCTTTTGAATCTTGTTAAATAGCGGTAGCCCATAACCAAGTTTTCTAGAATCTGAACCATCTGGCAATACCATAATCTTAAGAGAGAGTTCTGAACTATGCTAACCTCTGTATAAGTATAGATCTGGAGAAGCTCACTGCAGACAGAATCATACTAGGTATGGATGGTATTGAATTTGAACAACCTCAAACAATAAGAACATCCCATTCAAATGGAGGAAATGCATGAACATGGGCATTTCGCCAGAATGTGCCTACAATGAGCAGACTGTCCTGAGCCTCATTGAAAGAAGCCATAATCCATAATTCTCTCAAATCAACATGCTAAGATGTCTGGACCTGCACTAGATTCAGGACTAGATTCATAAGTCATCAAAGGGCATACAAAAGAAAAGGAAAGTATGATTTCCTATTCGATGCATCTCACCCTAAACAACCTATTGAACTTCTCATTGAATCAAACACAAAGGAAATAGAAGAAATCCCTGCTGTACCTGAGGAGACACCAGAGGCTCCACCTTTCCAAAATATTAAGGTAAGTCAGCCAAACCTCTTCTTTATTTGATGAAATTCTCTAGCACAAATCTTCAATGAATACTATGAGTAAAACAAAAAGCACTAGCCCCTTACAATTAATGGATCTCATCCCTGATCAGCTCATGTCTGGGAGACTGAATCAAATCTGTCTATGGGGAAAACATAATCAGTGAGAGACAAAACAGTGAACAAGTGTTGTTGATGGATAGCACTAAGCTGTAGATTTACAGCACCAATTCTCCAAATCGATGAAAATTGTTTCTTGGAATATTAGGGGTCTAAGTTCTGCCAATAAAAGAACTTTTTTCTCAAATATCTAGTTCAAGCAAAGCAATTTGCCAGTTAGACTTGCTCCTACAAGAATATAAAAATATCAATGAGCATTTAAAAATTTTCAGGATGTGGAGCCCCAAGTAAATTATTCAATGCCCCCAAAGTAGAACATCAATTCACTGAGATCCAGCCAAATAAGTAGTTCATAGTCATCAAATTCTCTTGTGGTGACATATATACAATTCGTATTTACATGAAATCACTTTATTGGATCATTGGTCCATTCTCTTTGCTATCTCCTATCTTCTTCACAGATTGAAGTATTTTGTTTTTAGATTTGAAAATATGTGGCTCTAGCACAAGAATTTCTCTGCTAACATCAACATTCTGTGGCTTTATGCTCCACAGCCACATGATTATGTCATGCTCAGATTTGTAGCCAACTTAGATTTTGAGAAAACACTAAATGCGCTCTAATCCAATTGCTAAACAATATGCATGTACTTATCAATCTGAAGATGAAAAATCTTTACTTCAGTCAATTATTGAGTCTGAACTTGAAAACATTGTCTTCTCCTACCAACCCTGTAAATCTTTGGGTTTGGAAAGTTTCACAACTATCTTCCAGACATTCAGAAACATTATCAAGTCAAATTAACTCAAGTCAGTCAAGACAGAAGAAGAATCTTTGAAAATCAGACATTTCTTGAAAAGCTCAACCAAACAAGACTTATTCTGGTTCCCAAGATTTCCCATTCTCACAAGCTTGCTGGATTTATTTTAAACAGTCTCTGTAATATGATCTATAAAATCAGGTCCAAGGTGATTGCTACAACATTCAACATTGAAAATTATTTTGGTGGATATTTTTTTCATTCAGTCAATCAACATTTGTTTTGAGGGGACATATCACTGATAATTTAAGGGCTGTTCAAGAGATAATCCATTACATCAATACTTTGAGAAGATTGGGCGTAAAGGATCAAATTGGATGTTTCTAAACTTTTCTGATAAAATGCAGCTGATCCATTATAGAAAATACGCTTTAGATCTTAGATTCAGTCCTTTAGTTATCAAATGGATTTTTGTTTTGCATACAAGCTCCCATCTATTCCGTCTTCTAATTACAACTTTTCTCAACCTTTCAACACTTCTAAAGAGCTTCAGCTTGGTGATCCTCAAGTCCATAACTTTTATCATAATAGGCAAAAAATTGTACAAGTTCTAGTGCAGAGAGTTGTCTACATGTTTCATCATGTTTGTTTACCAAATGGTTTTATAGGAATACTGCATCTGTGTAATGTCCCCTTCCAGCTAGTGATCACTCCTAGTGATGAATAGCCTATTCAGGAGGCCCGTAGGCTATTTTTTGGCAAAATTAGGGTTTCCATCTTCCAGGAGGATTTTGAGTGGTAAGCAGTTGGAGTTTGGCAGAATGAATCAAAGTTTCCTTTTGGGTTTCTCTGCACTCGTATAACATGCAATCAGTTTAGGCGAGTTTGCAAAACTTACTATTTTTAGTAATTTGTGGTCAGTTGTCATGATTACTGGGTTTTTCTGGGTTTCTTGAGCTGAGCTACAGGGTTCGAAGAACAATCTTTTTGGAGTTGTTTTCAGGACTTACTATTTTTAGCAAGTGTCATTTCAGGTAGTTCTATTTTTAGCAGTTCAGTTGTGAGTTCTGACCCAGCTTAGTTTGATGGTTTTCAGCACTTCAATCCATCAGTTGAATTTGGCATAATCAGTATTTGATTTTTAGTGATTTATTAAATATTATCAGTGTTCCACGGGCGTTGGGGACGGGGGGACGCGTCTCTGGGATGGGGGGACCAAGGGCCTAAGTTTGGGGACGGCGGGGGGACGGCGGCAGGGGGGTGGCGGGGTGGTGGTGCTGATATAGTTATACATATACATATAGTACTTGAAAAACTAGTTTTGAAAAGATGTATGACAGTATTACAGTATAAGAAATTTGACTAGGAAATTTGAAATACTATATCTAAATACCAAGATTTCTAAGTTGTGTTGTTATATGGAGCCTAATTAGACTCGGAGGTTAGATTTTCCCTACTTCTATTGGCGCGGTTTCCCCCTATATTTTTCAACGGGGGTTTGGGGGCAGCGTCCCCAAGTTGGGGTCAAGGGGCAGCGCCCCTTGCGCGTACCCTGTCATGATACAAGGTGGGGTCGAGGGGCAGCGCCCCACGAGGCCAAAAATACTTTTATTATTTTCTAAAGGCGTCGGGTGTTATTTTTCTATTGGCCCACGTCCAATTAGAGTTACCCCTTAACCCTCAAAAAACTTAAAAAGTCACTTTTTTTTTAAATTTTAATTTTAAACATTGCATATACGTGGGGGCGAAAGGAGACGTCTGGGCATCTCCCCGTCCTTGGAGAGATGTCTGCACGTCTCTCAAAGGACGGGGAGACGCCCAAACGTCTCCCAAGGAGACGTGGAGGCGTCTCCATGTCTCTCTAGGAGACACCCAAACGTCTCCCAAGGAGACGTCTCCACGTCTCCATGTCTCCCTGGGAGACACGGGGACGTGGAGACGTCTTCACGTCCTAGCGGCACTTGGGTGGCGGTGGTGGGACGGCGGGGGACCTCACGTCCCCGTCCCCCCGTCCTCAAGACGTTTCTGATGGGGGGACACGCCCAAAAGGGGGGGGGACGCGTCCCCGTGGAACACTGAATATTATTACTTTATGCTAGAGTTAATATTTAATGTGTTTTGGACGACATGGAAAAATACTTTGCACCTAAAAATATTATATTTTCCCTAAGTCAGTGGCGTGAGAATAGGAGGCATATTTCATGTGTTTATTATGTTTCAAGTTGCAAGTTATTCACCAAGGAAAAAGTTCTAACTTTTTGCCTAGGAGGGGATGCCAAACACATGAGGGAGTGGGAAATGAAATGCAAATGAAGAAGTTGTAATTTGGACGCCATTTGGAGGTGAATTTGGGGTCTCAGAATCTATAAATATGAGAGCTTGGTCTCTCATTTGGTATCTTGAACATTTTATAACAAAGTGTTGCTGAATTTGTGCTAGACTATTGCTTCAAAGTTGAGTGCTTCCTAGCTTGTGCCAGTTTTGTGCTTGTTTACCCTCTGGGTGAACAGTTTAGAACATACAGATAGAATACTCAATGCAAAACAATAATGCCATAGATACTAGATAAGATCAAGCAAATATAAGAGATACTATTCCATTCATCATCATGCGTGTCTTTACAAATGACCTTCCATGGTATATAAGGGTACCGAGGGGTGCGAGGGACAACCATTGCACCCGTAACTACCATCCCTCGGTTACCATACTAACAAAGACAAGTACTACTTAATTAACTACTGTTTTATTTCCGTACAATATTACCGCTGTCCCTCGCACCCGTAACTACCATCCCTCGGTTACCATACTAACAAAGACAAGTACTACTTAATTAACTACTATTTTATTTCCGTACAATATTACCGCTAACATCATCCCCCCCAAAAAACAAGGTCGTCTCCGGACGACTTACAAACAAAATGGGGAATACATTGTTACAACAGAACCCAAAATCAAAAACTAAGGGGGTGCAGAGGACGTCCCTGATGAAGAGGGTGCCGATGTGCGGGGTGCGGCTGTCAAGCGAGCCCATAGCTCATAGACCTGCTCCGTCCGCAGCTTGAGGTCCTGCTCCGCAACCATCTGGCGTTCCATTGCTATCTTCACCATCATTGCCGCCTCCAAGACCTCTTTATCTTTTTGCTCTACCATCTCCAAGGCACTACCCAGGCGACTCTCCAACATAGCCCTGTCCTCGTGGGCGTCTGCCAACTCTACCTCCAAGGCACACTTCACCGACCTCTCCTCGGCTAGCACTGAGTCCAAGGTAGCGCACTCTGCCTCCCATGAGGCCTTCTCCCGAGCCAATTGCTCTCTGTGCGAGTCCTCCATCTGCTGGAGTCGAGCAACCAACTCGTCTCGTGCCAACAAAGTCTCCTGGCGTTGGGTCTCGGTACTCTTGGCAATAAACTGTGTCCTTCGCAACTCATAGTAGGTCTCTCGGAAAACTTGCTCTATCCGCTGCAACAAGGTCTGTCTACTAGTCTCGCCAACCTGTCTACTAGTCTCTCCGTAGCAGGCCATCCACCAGACTCAAAACATTGTGCGAAGTGTGCTATGCACCTTCCCCTCATAAACCCGAGTAGCTGCTCCAACTCCTCTGTCCGAGCATCTCCCTGAGACCGCGTAGAGGCTACCATTCGTCAGGCTTCCACAACCATATCAGCAAGGAACTGCTCCAATTCCCTATTGCCCTCCACTCTCGGAGATGCTAGGACACCATCTCTGTGAGGACTCTGGAATGGCTCGTCATGCGGGGGATTGGGAATCAACTCCTCCTCCTGTCTGGGACTCAGCACGAACTCACGAATGGGTGAGTGGTCACTCTGCAAAATCCGTGCTGGTGGATTGTCTCTGACCAGGTCCACAATCTCGTGCGGGCTCGGCTACTGCCATGGGGAGAGGACCACTACTCCAAATGGTGCTAGTGGTGTCATTTGTACCGGCTCAGCCGCGCACTCATGTCCATCTGGGAAGGCATATCCATTTGGGAAGGCGTACCACTCCCTCCAAGCTGCTCTGCTCGTATGGCCTCCCTATCTACCTTCCCGCTACTTTCCCCAACCTCTATTGCTGTCGTGAGACTCCTATCGTCGACCACTTGATGCTCTGGTAAGGCTACCACTGTCGCGACTGCTTGTGGGGGGACCATTAGCACGGGTGTCCTGCCCTGCCCAAAACTAGGAACCGACACTACCAATAATGTGGCTGCTGCTGGCACAATTGAGAGAGGTGGAAGTGTGGCCGTCTTTGCTATTGTAGAAGATGTTGTCCCTGTTTCCTCCTCCACCTGCTGTGCGCCTCTACCCACCAATCTGAAACTACCCCCGTGGGACATGGGATTATATAAAGACGATAATTAAAACATTTATTAGTTAACATTTAATAATATTGGAAAATCGTCTCATTTATGAGACTTCACGATTTTCCTCTAATATATAATTATTAATGTTTATTATTATTTGTTATGATTATTATTTATGTTATATATAATCATTATTTACTAATAACAAATAAGATTTTATATAAAATTTATATTGCTTAATATTAAATTCATATTTTTCAAATTATAATAATATAAGTAATATAAATAAATAATAATAATAAAATAAATTAAGATAGCCGTTTTACACTATTGATGGGTTGGCCATTTCAGAATTGTTTCTACATTAGCCGTACATGGAGACAATTAAAATCAATAAACAATTAAATAAGTTTAAATTAAAGATTTAAACTAATTAATAAGAAAACAAGCTTGATATCAAGAAACCAATATAAATATACAATGCATTATAAACATTATTATTAAAGTAATGAGATCTTATCACTATACGATAACATTAAAATAGACCCCATATCAATATACATAAATAAAATATTTATAATGCATCGATACCCTTTTTAAGTAAGCGCTAAACTTTACCGAGGGTATTGCACCCAGCAATCACATTGTATGTGATGCGGTGCGTATAACTTGAAAGGCGCCGAAAGGAGAGTTGGGTGGGCTAGGGTGTGGTGACTCCAACAGTCACCCCCATTCACTCCTCCCTCAACAGTCACGACGAATGGTTGGGTCCGCCCCAACCCCCCCGATGGTATTTAAGGCATAACGCGTGGGAAAGAGGAAGGAGGAAAAAGGGAGCGCTCAGAAAAGCCAACACAGAACCAAATATATTTATCAGAACATAATATGTTAAAAGCAGCCAACTTGAAGTCTCAATACAACCGATGATAGAAAGAAGATGATGTCTTCAATACAGCCGATGATGTCTTCAATACAGCCAAAGCTGATAGAGTTGACCTCATAAAGCATTTTTGTGACTCTGAACAAATTTTAAGTCAAATATGAAACAATCGAGGTAATGTTTAAGTTGATCAGTCGGGAAAGAATTAATACGCAGCAATGATCTCTTATAATGTTTGTATTCGTTACTTATGATTCATTAAGAATTGTTGAAAGATACAATTTGCAAGTAACTATGTTAAGGTGCAATTACAAGGAGCAAGTGTAAAATGTTTTAATTTAGAAAAGTAATAAACTTTGAGTTACAAACTTTTGATAAGAGACGTCTACTCTAAAAGGGCACATCTCTAAGAGATAGAAGATACATAAAGGATCGATTGGATAAGCAAGTAAAGAAGGGTGGTGAAGATGAATTATATACACCTATTTAATGAATGTGTTCTTGGAGATTATGGCAGACCTTGGGAAGAGGTTATTATGGTTATCTTGTGCTAGAATTGGGAAGACTTTATAAAAGATTTGGGGAAGAATATATTTTATTAATCTAATCTGAAGGGCTCAATCGAGCAGCAAAATTCACAAACAAGGAGGAATATGTTTCTAGTACACAAATCAGAAAGAAACTATCAAGATAAGTCTTATCGTCCAAACTATGTTTAAAATTTAAGTTAAATATTATAATGAAATGTCCTTGCATTTGATAAAATTATATTTATTATAAATGTATTATAATCCTCACCCTAAGTTGGAATGGTTGTCTCAGGACTAAATTAAGGTAGATCGCATCAGGGGACATTACAATGTTGTCCCTATTTCCTCCTCCACCTGCTGTGCGCCTCTACCCACCAATCTGAAACTACCCCCGTGGCCTGTGATGTGTCGCTCGAGTCTTCTGCGTCCTCACTTAGGTCACTAGACGTGGACTCCGACTCTGTCTCCGCCTCCAACACCACCACTTGCCGCTTCCGTTTCTTGGTTGAGTGTGTATCTCCGCTTGGTGCCATGGTATCCAAGTGAATCCAATAAAATATAGGGGGCTACCCAGGGTGTACACAACCGTGTGGTGCCAAGTGCTGTGCGTCCGGTGAGCCCTGAAGGCGTACCGCATCCAGGAAGAGTCCAATCGCGTGGTAGGGCATGTAGAAGGTCCTGTGCTAGAGGGTCATGAATTCCTCCATCCTATCTGCTAGTACTGATGCCCAATCATATACTACGCCATTATGGATGCCATTCACCAGCAGTACCTGTGCCATGGCAATATCTGAGGCCCTACTCGCTCCCATTAGGCGGCTCTTCAATACATCCACAAGGCACCGCCAGATCCCCTCTCTCAGGAATGACTTCTTCAGACCTCTCCTTTGCTTGCATGTTGGAGACTATCAAGTTCTGTTTGTGTGAGGTCGTCGCGACACATGAGCTTGAGAATTTTATCTTTTAGATCCGGGGATATTTTCTAGGCCTTGTCCACTTTCTTTCCTTGCACCCCCGGAATACCAAAAACTCTTGTAAATCTTGTCGAGGCGAAGGACACTGTAATCTGTCGGTGCTCGTAATCAAATACAGATTGCCGCCTATGTGGGTCATAGGCCCCAATCATGGCCCACAACACCACCTCAAAGTCCTTAATACAGAAAATGGGCATCTGGATGGCCCACTGTACCTGTGCCTGTCGCAGCTGTGTCTTCATGGGTTCATCATGTGGGGTCTCGTTCCACCATTTCCTGCAATTTGTTCTAGTCAAACCCTCAAAGGTAATGGTGTCCATCGTCACATCATTCTTTGCTGCCATCTGCTGCTGCACTTTAGGTTGTACCTTTTTCCCTTTACTTTTGCTGTTGTTCGCCATGCCGCCCTTGACCTTCACACCCGAAGGCAAAATCCGAACAGCCTTCGTATTCCCGGAGGTTGATGGCACTGTAGCAGGTAACTGCCGTAACTGCTTTTGCCAATTTTTCCCACCGCTGGCGTCCATTGCCCGGTTATAGGCACAAGCTAGGAAGCACTGGCACAAGCTAGGAAGCACTCAACTTCGATGTAATAGTCTGGCACAAATTCAGCCAGACTATTGCTTCGAAGTTGAGTGCTTCCTGGCTTGGGTCCATTGCCCGGTTAAAGGCGTTGTCGTAGGATGTGGGGGGTACAATTTTCATTTTTCTTCTGAGTGACGATTTTAGGCCCTCCACAAACCACCTTTTCTTTAACCCATCGCCGGGCTGGTTATCCATTCTTCCCAACAATTCCTTGAGGCGTCGGTTATATGCTCGGATGGTCTCATTTTTCGCTTGCTTGGTGCTTAGGACTTCTGCTATGATTTCATTATCGTCTCTGAGGAGTCGAAAGTCCTTTTCGAAGGCTTTGTGCAATTCATCCCAAGTTGTTAGTTTGGGTTTATCAGCATCCGAGTACCAATCGATGGCTACTCCTCATAGGGTGGCGGGGAATCGCACCATCCATTCCGCCCTATCGGTCATGCCATTGGCTGATCGGATTGTCTCACATGTACGACAATGCCGTATGGGGTCTTCTTTCCCATCTCTAGTGAACTTCGTTAATTTTTGCCGATACACCAGTACGTTTCATGGGGGCGGCTCGATTTGCCCTTCGGAACTCGAATTTAACCCTCCAGGAACTCTTCCAGACACTGGTCCTCTTGAAGGTACTTCGTCAAGATTTGGTCTGTTGGGTCCCACCAAGTTGCTCTGACTACCAGGGTGTGATGAGCCTGCCTCGAACAGATTGCTTCTACTACCGTGAACTTGTGTCCTCCCGACACCTTCGGTCGCACCGGTATCCTCGGCCTCTCTGTCCTTGGTCTCTGTCTAGTCTTCCCTCCTGGTCTTGGCACCTCTGTATGGCGTGTATGGCTCTACTGTACTCCCGTCATCGATCTCCTCCAATGTTAGGGAAAGGTCCCCCAACCGTTTCCTTGTGGTTTCTATTAGTGTGGAAACCTGGCCCTTGCCAGAGCCATTGCTGCCATTTCCGCCGCTTCCTTCCTCGGCAATCCTCCTGAATCTTCTTCTTCGTTCTACCTGCTGCTTGAGAATTAATGCTTGTTGAGTGGCTTTAGAGTCCCCTATGTATTCCTTCTTATTTTTGTCCTTATTTAGCAGATTGGGTATTAATTTTAAATTCTCCTTATGCAATAGAACAAGACATCATATTGAAAAGAACACTTTTATTAATTCATCCTTGGTATACAATGTATGTCACTACAATGGAGGTGTTCTTGTTTATTCTCCTTTGCCCGTACACATTCAGGGATTATTCATCCCTCGGTCGGTTTCATTGCGCTCCTCCTCTTGGCGCTCGTGAAACTCCCGTAGGATTTGCTGGCGTCGGTTCTCCCGATAGGTGTCTTCCCTGTGGTTTTGGAGAGCCAAAAATGCATGTGCCAGAAGGTTGGGCAAATTGCTCATCAACTGATTTACCGTTGGGCTTACACCAAGTGCACTCCACACAGTGTCGTCTGGAACATCTTCGGTGGTGGCTTCCCTTTATACGTGTGTTTCAATCGCCACCTGGAGGATGCCGGAGAAATCTTTCGTGAGTGCTAGTTCCCCCTCAAACAGTTCTTCAGGTTCTTCATCCGTGTTACTGCTTGTCCCTTCGACCAATGGTTGTTCCATTATCCGTGTGCATGTAGTATACTCTCATGCTCTGGATAAATTTCGGCAGCTGGAGGATGCAAGAGAAATCTTTTGTGAGTGCTAGTTCCCCCTTGAACAGTTCTTCAGGTTCTTCATCCAGGTTACTGCTTGTCCCTTCGACCAATGGTTGTCCCATTATCCATGTGCCATGTAGTATACTCTGGTGCTCCGGATAAATTTCGGCAGCAGCACCAGATGTTTACCCTCTGGGTGAACAATTTAGAACATACAGATAGAATACTCAATGCAACACAATAATGCCATAGATACCAGATAAGATCAAGCAAATACAAGAGATACTATTCCATTCATCATCATGCGTGTCTTTACAAATGACTTTCCATGGTATATAAGGGAACCGAGGGGGTGCGAGGGACAACTGTCGCATCCGTAACTACCATCCCTTGGTTACCATACTAACAAAGACAAGTACTACTTAATTAACTACTGTTTTATTTCCGTACAATATTACCGCTAACACTTGTGAGATAGTGCCTAACTATGGGAGAGCCTATTTCTCATCTTGAGGAATATAATGAGCTTCATTGTGATGGATTTTGCTGTGGTGTTTTCAGTTTTCTGAGTGAAGGTGTGTTTTTGTGTGTTGCTGGTTGTGAAGTGGCTGAAGCAGTGTTTCGAATATACCTCCCTACCCGTTGATTATATCATTTTGGGTATTAGCTTTGAAGTTTCCTACCACTAAGGCGATGAGGTCTACCAATTTACAGCCGCAAGTTTGCTGATTTGGATTTATTGTTGCAAATCGAACTTTTCAGCTAGGACGTCTTTTTCATTGCTGCCTTGGGATGCGTGCTGCTGTTATTTGGGCTTGAAGTTGCAGGTTTGAGGTTCTAAAATATTCACTTAAGTCATTCATTTGCTTTTGATTTGGTGTGATTCCGAGTTGATTTGAATTAGTTATGAGCATTTTGGTGTTTCCGGTAGTGGTTGGTTTGCCTGTTATGCATTTTCAGAATTAAAGACACTAGTAGTTGTTTATGCTTGAGTTGGGTTTGATAGTAGTTTTCAGTTGTGATCAGCATTGTTCTTCTATTCTAATCTCTCCTCTCTATTTTGTAAGGTTGAATAGTAGTACTATCAAGTATCAACCATTTCTAGATTGTAAGCATACCTGCTGAAAAGTGGAAGAGGCTGGCTTGTCGCCTATATTTGATATTTGTAACTCAGTCCTCCCGCTGCATAAGCGGTTGAGTGATATTTGTTGTAATGATCCTCCCGCTGCACAAGCGGTTGAGTTGAGTTTTGTTATGTGTTTAGTCCTCCCGCTGAAATATTGCGGTAGAGTGATTCGTGCTTTGGAGTGTTTGTTCTCTTGGCTGGTTTACCGCCAAGTTTCTTTGTTTACCCGCTGGATAAGCGGAAGGGGTTGGCTTGCTGCCCATTATTGTATTTAGTACTTCAGCAGTTTGCAACTAATGATCCCCTGCTACCGTATGCTCTCACCCTCCTAGTTTGGGCTCTCGGTGATCAAAAGGTGTAGGGTTCCTTCTTGCTGGTTTTGGATTTCTTATTCTAACCCTAACAGGTGTGGTTGTGTGTGTAACCTTGTGTGACTGGATATCATTTTATCCTTCATGTCTTGTCTTCTTTATCCGCACTTGTCATTGTGAATGCCTTCACCTTGGAGCTAATCCTCATCATGCGTTGCTAAGCTCTTCCACATCTTGAGTCTCTCTCTAGCTTGTCTCCATAACCTGAAAATCAATCAAACCTTGGTCAAGACATAGAAGAGAGCAATGTCGTCCTTAGAATCTGAAATGAATTCCTTTTTTTTATTCTCGATTTTCACATTTCAAGGTCTGATTCTGATTTTGCAGGTCTGGTTTTCACTATTGGACACCTGATTCTGATTTTGGTTTCTGATTTGAACTTGCGTCAAGGTCTGATTTTAATTTTTTTATCAATTTCAGGTCTGATTTTGGTTACTTTCAGGTCTAAGACCTGCTATTACTCATGAATTTGGAAGTAGCTTCTCAAGAAGTCCGTGCTTTTGGGACCTCATTGACAATCGGCATAGACAGGTCAAACATTTGATAGGGCATTGACTGTGCCAATGAGCAGGCTGAAGATTTATAGGGGCATTGACTTAGATAGTTCGGGGATTTAGGGGGTCAATGACAGTACCTCCAAAATGCTAACTTCACACGCTCAACCAGCTGGTTCAAGACATCCAATGGCTGCAAGGGGATTTCACTTATCTCGGTCATCATAATCTCTCACAATATCAACATCTACTTCAATCAAAGCTTGTTTTGCCAAGCATGAAGACTCTATCATGCTAGTCGGGGATTTGACTAGGCAAAGGAAGTGGTAGGTCGAGGTTTTGAGTAGGCAAAGGAAATGGTAGGTCGGGGCAAAGGAAATGACATTAATGTTCTATTTTGCTCATTCAATGACCTTGCCCTAAGTCGTTTCATGATTGTCTAGGCCTCTACTATCTTCCTCTCCAGCATTCCATCCTCTTTGACAACTCTACATACTTAAACTCAATGTCATTAATTTATGATTTTGAAGGTATGTGATGATCAAATAAAGTGATCATCTAAATCGTTTATCTCCTAAGCCATGAGAGCAATTTGATCTCATTCCAACCTAAAGAGGGAGAAATGACCCGATCACTTCTTGGTCACCTGAGCAATTGCACTTCCTCAAGCAAAAGGCTAATAGCTAAAGAAACGACCAAACTAAGAAAACTAACCCAAACCAACTAACCTAGAAAGCAAAAAACGTGGGGGTTCCCCATTTGCAATGGGATGATGTGTGAAAACGTCACAACAAAAACCACAAGTTTGAAGCACTTAGGTGAGAGTTTGATATGGAAATAGCTCACAACTCTCAAAGGTGGCAAACAATTGTTTGCATTCACAAATGGGTGATAGGAAACACACTAAAATGGCATAATGACTTAATGGAAATCAAAGAGCATGGCATAAGGTCTATAAATTAGAAAAATGGAAGTGGGTTGATGGAGTTTTTGAGGAAAATCAAGAGGAATTGAAATACACAAGGGTATGGCTTCAATATTGGAAATGGAGGGTGGGAGATGCAAAAAAGGGATTGAAATGGTATGCGAAATGGATTGGATGGGTGTGGGAGAGAGTTCTAAAGAGGTTCTTGCAGGAAAATTAGAGCAATAAACAAATTCCATTCAAAAACCATGAAGATAAATGGCTCACCCAATGAAAACACTTGAAATTAGGCACCTATTATTGAAGATCTTGTTGCAGCATTGTCTAGTGGCCAATGAACAATTATCTAATAGTTTTGGGATGAACCTAGGTCGCATTTGGAATTTTCAAGCAATTTTGAAGATTTGTCTTTGAGTAAAGATAGAAAAAATAAAAGGAACAACTTAGATTTTCACTTTTTCTATGTAAAAATTGTTGAATATGTTGTCATTGATGTCAAAGGTTGATGATAAAGGTCATATAAAATTTGGAGGATATGATTGTTTGTTTGAGCTACTTGGTTGTTTTGTTGAGCTAGGTGGTTCTCTAGTTGAGCTACCTGGTTATTTGGTTGAGCTACTTGGCTGTGTGTTTGAGCTACATGGTTGTCAGCTTGAGTTGGCTACTTGTCCATGTCACCTACTTGCTGTTAGCTTGTCTTGCCAAGTCAGATTATTTGCCACGTCATTCTTGAAGGTTGACTCTTCTAAATAGCTGAGAATTAAATGGAAAGGCAAGATTCATGGGCTGCGTCAAAATTTATGATGGACATTCTCTTTATTTTGTGTGATGGTTTATTTTTGACGTTTGCTGTTTAGTAACGTTTTTTATGAGAATGGAAGGTCTATTTTTGGAGGCGGCTCTCTTTGGAATGGTTTGTTTTTTTTGCTCATCCTTTACTGTTACAGTTTGATAATGCTTCATTTTAAGTAAGTGGAGGTGGTGGCTAAGTTTAGTGGTTGTAACAACTTTGTTCATGATATTTGACGGATGTCAGATCAGAAATTAAAAAGTTTAATTCAAATGTTTCATCACAACTATTCAAGGCCTACAACAAGAAGATATTAATACTCTTGAGTGGAAACATATTTTTGAGGATTTTCATTATGCTAGAATAGGGATATTGATGGTACATCTTTTCTACGGCTTGAATCCATGTATACGTTGTGAATCTGAATCAGATATGCTGTGTGGTTATGAGTTGTGTTTCATAAAGGAGTTATGATTCTTTGGAAACTTGATATACATGCATTGTGTGAAGTGGTTAAAATGAGGAGGTAAAACAAAAAAATCTTTGGTTCGTTCGGTTGCATGTTTGTTTTTGGTACCTTAACTGCTAAGAATATAAGGTGCATACAATTAAGTGAAGTGTAGGGTGTGTAGGATATGATTGTGTTGAGTATGTTATTCTGATATGAAGTGTATTTTTGAGTTGGTGCTGAAACTGGAGGTTGGTGCCTCAGCTGATTGGAGTTTGTGCTTCGAGGAGGTTTGGTGCTCTTTGGGAGTTGGTGCTCACTTATGTAATCTGGGTTGGTGCCTATTTTGTTAATGAAAGCTATTGAGTGTCGTAGTTTTTTACCCGAAAGGGTTTTCCATGAGAAATTCGGTGTTTTCATCTTGTTATTTTCTCTCTCAAAGTTTTATATGGTTTCATGTTTTTAAAAGTTTAAAATACTGATTCACCCCCTCCCTCTTAGTATTTTTTGTGTGCTCTTCAATTGGTATCAGAGTCGGTTACCTTAAAAAATACAACTTAAACGCTTGGAGGTTCATCCTGATAGCACACATAAGTACTCTTGAAGGTCTTGCTACAAATAGAGCACCCTTATTTGATGGCTCCAACTATGCATTCTAGAGTGTGTGAATGCGAGCTGATCTAATGTCTCTTGGTTTTGATGTTTGGAATAGTGTAGTGTCTAGATATACAATTTCTCAAAACTCTCCAACGGATGTTGAAAGAAAGAGGGCTTTTGGAAACAATGCTAAAGCCATGAATGCAATCTTATGTGGTTTGTCTGAGACTGAATTTGTGAAAGTTATGCATTACGATACAACTCATGATATTTGGGAGAAACTTTAAAAATCATATGAAGGAGATGATAAGGTTAAGAAGACAAAGCTTCAGATTCATAGAAGACATTTTGAGAGTCTTAGATTGCAGGAAGAAGAAAATGTTGGTGCTTATTTTTTGCGAGTAGATGATGTTGTAAATTCTCTTAAGGTTTCAGGAGAAAAGGTTGAAAACCCTATTGTAGTTCAAAAACATTTTAGGTCTCTTCCATTGAGATTCGATGCAAAAGTTTCAGCAATTGAAGAAATGAAGGAACTTGATAAGTTAATTGTTGATGAGATTCATGGTATTGTAATGGCATATGAGATGACAACAAATACTGATTCTTCATCCAAAAAATGAGGTAGCCTTCAAAGCTTCGAAGAAAGGTAAAGCCAAGGAGTGTGTTTCTATTGAAAATTTTGATGAAGAATCTGATTCTGATGAAGCACATTTTATGAGGAAGTTGAAGAAAGGTTCTAGTAAATATAAAGGCAAGTTGCCTTTCAAATGCTTTAACTATGGCAAGGTAGGACATTTTGCAGCCAAATGTCCACATGGAAAATGTGAGGACAACAACTATGAAAAGAAGCCTAAGTCCAACAAGAAGTATAAGGGAAAAGAGAAGTTTCAAAAATCCAAAAAGAGTTTCTATTCAAAGGAAAAAAGTAGTTCATCCGATGTTAGCGATGAAGAGTCTTTTAAGTGAGGAAATGTTGTTCATGGCCATAGAAGAAGTACATGATGAAAAGCAAGAATATGAAGATCATATTGATGAAGAAGTAGATCTTGAAGAGGAGCTAATAAGTGCTTTAAATGAAATCAGAAAAGTTAGAAAGAAAAATCAGAACTTGAAGTTGTTGCTACAAGATGAGAATGAGGCAAATACCAAGATATCTCAAGCTCTTGGGGAAGCAGAAAAATTGATAGATGATTTGAAGATTCAGGTTGAAGAAGCAAAGAAAATAGAAGAAGAAATTAAAAAACAGCTTAAGCTCAAGGAAGAAAACTATAAAAGATTTGAAGCTGAAATTGTTTCACTTAGAAAGTTAGATAAAGCCTTGATATAGTGGAATCATGAGAAGATAAATGAGAAATTTTTTATGTCCTTGGACAAGGTCATTGGCTTACAAAGATCATCTTCTGATAAAGGTGGAGTTGGTCTTGAAGAAGGTCAAAGCTCTACGTCTACAAAAGAAGAAGAGCAAAAGACCAGCGTTGATATTTTAAAGGATTCATCATAAAAAATAAAAAATAATGCTTTCAAGAAGCCTCCTATCTCAAGACAAGCACGTATGAACAGGTTTAATAATTTTTTCTTTCATGGCTATTGTTTCTCTTGCAATTATTTTGGACACAAGGCAATCAATTGTAGAATGTTTGCAAGAAATCATTTCAGACTTATGAGTAGGAATTCTTTTGCTTCTCCAAGGAACTACAATGTTGTATGTTATAAATGCAATAACTTTGGTCATATTGCAAAAGTTTGTAAAAGTGGAATGGCAGATTTTTCTCAGCTGAACAAGAAGGTTGAAGCAAAGGAGGTTGCTAAGGTTTGGAGGAAGAAGGAGAAAGAAGTGCTAGTAGAATCTTTGATTGTGCAAACAACCTCTCGTGCACAAAATGAAAAAGACATATGGTATATTGATAGTGGCTGTTCTAGGCATATGACTGGAGACAAGAGCAAGTTTATCACTCTCAAAAACATTAATGGAGGTATGGTAAGATTTGGTGGTAATACATCTACAAGAATCAATGGTACAGGTACACTTGTTTTGGATGATGTTGAGACAAAAGTTGAGAATGTCTTATATGTAGAGAGTCTGAAACAAAATATGTTAAGTGTGAGTCAGTTGTGTGATCAAGGACATAGATTAGTTTTTAATTCAGATTGTTGTTTTATTAGAAAAGACGGTAAACTAATTGTTGATGCAAGCAGGGCTGCTAACAATTTATGCATACTTGATGATATCAAAAGGGAGAGGTTGGGAGTGATTCCACTCCATCATTGAATTGTTGTTTGGACTCGGGGGGAGTTTTTCATGGTCATATTCTTTTATCCCCATTTTAGTTATGCAAATTGGTTTCAGTCATTGATGTCTAAGGGGGAGTAGTATTATTTTAGAGCTTCTTTGTTTTAGGTTGGTTTCAAATGGAGTTGCCATCAATGACAAAGGGGGAGATTGTTGGATATGTTGTCATTGATGATCAAGGTCGTATAAAATAAGGAGGATATATAAAATAAGGAGGATATGATTGTTTGTTTGAGCTACTTGGTTGTTTGGTTGAGCTACTCGTTGTCTAGTTGAGCTACCTAGTTATCTGGTTGAGTTTCATGCTCCCACTAAGAATATTGCCTTATAGGCCAGAATGCACCATAACTAGAGTCACATTGCATGAGCCGTTGAAATAAGAGGATGTTGGAGGAATCATGGCTTTCATAGTTGGTCAAACTTGGTTTCGTGAATTATACCTGTCGTGGCATCTTTCTCACTATTATTGCTTGGCATAAATATTGGTGTTGTAAAGGGGTCGATTAGCATGAAGATAATAAAAAGGTGAATCAATTATAGAGAATTGCTGAAGTGAAGGATATAGATGTAATTGATTTTATTCAGAAGACAAATGCTGAGAGTGCGATTCATATTTCATAAAGAATGGCAATTAAGTAAGAAACAATAATTAAGATAGTACGAAAATGACACAAGTAATATGTTGACCCAAGAGCGATTCATTATAGTCAAAAACATAATTAATAAAGGGCTGCGATTCCATCTCTTTGTGTTTATTAACAAACAAATGTTAGAAACATAACAATTATTATATAGCAAAAATATGTGATTGGAAAGTAATGTCTCTCTTCTATGAAGAGGCTTTTTGAACAATATATATAGAGGATTGTTTTAAGTGCTAGGGGGGGCATCAAAGGATAGGAAAATGGAAAGGTTGAGTCAGAGGATGTTAGCGATTTCCATCTAGCTCCCAACGGTTTGCTTAATATATGAAGCCTGATAATGTTTTTATGCAGAATTTAATAGTAATATTAATATAGACTGCAATATGTATGAAAGTCATTTAATTTCATATATAGTGGCAGACCAAATCTGACGCATGTCAGATATGTCTGCCTTTACAGCCACAATTATACTAACAACTAATGTTTTTAGGTAGCGGTGGTATTAATAATTTATACAATATGTAATTAGCAAAAAATACATTAATAATTGATAATATAACTTAATTCATTTATTTATTTATGTATATATATGTATAATGCCTTGATTAGTAAAAAAATAATAATTTCAGACTGTTGATTAGGAAGAACCTATGTTACCCCGAGTTTTTGGGACGGGGGGGATGGGGAAATGGGTTTCCGGGATGTTTTTTTTTCCCCCAAAACAGGGGACCACTATATATATATATATATAACATTGTAAGATAGTAAACAATCATCATAGCAACATAATAACATTTATAAATTAGAGTCTTGATTCTAATTCTAATAACCCTTTCACTTCTGAGTCTTTGACTTCACGTTTTCACTAGTATTTTTTTGGTTTTCTTGAGCGTTGTCGTGAACTTTTCCCATCCGCCAAGCAATGTTCTTATTTTTTTGGTTTGGGAAAGCATTATGATATCGATATAGTATTATATTGATATCATATAATCGACATAATACTATATCGATATCATATATTAATATACTATATGGTATCGATATAGTATTATATTGGTATCATATATGATATCGATTTAATACTATATCGATATCATATAGTATATCAATATTATATTATATTGAAATACAGTGAAACGAAAACGAAACTGTGTAAAAAAAAAATAAAAAATTAATCGCTTACTAAGTTTGATAGTTTGCAAATTATTATAATATTTATTATTTATTAATAATTATTAATTATAAAAAATAAAAAAAAAATTACTCGTTGTGATCAAGGATTTTCTTAAAAAAAAAAAATTTCTTTCTTTAATAAAAAAATCTAATCGCAACGTCTAAAAACTGAAAAAATATTTTTTATAAAAAAAATTGTTTTTTAATTGTCCCTACTGCTGGAAATAGCTATCCGTCCTCGGGACAGTTAGGGGACGACTTGGGTGTCCCCAGTTGTCCCAGGGACAGTCAACAGTCCCCGAAAAAAGTGTTGACCTTTTCTGAGTTTCCGGGGCGGTTTCCAGAAAATTTCAGGAATCGGGGACGGCTTGGAAACGTTTCTGGCCGTGCCCAAGTCCCTGAAACGGTTTCTGTTTTCGAAACGTGTGCCTTAAGGCCGGAAATGCATTTCCAGGTAGCACTGGGAAGAACTCTTAAGGTAATAGACAATAAGAGGAATATATAAATACAATTTCATTCTTGCTGCTAATACCAGTATTTAAGAAGATGGGGATGATATGTTCCAAAGAGGGGCAGTCTAAATCCAAGCAATAGGTTAAGTCCCAAGATAGGGTGGGGATAAGTGACCCATAAGCCTTGAGGGGATAGACCCAAGATAGGTAAGGGTTTGGATCTGTAATCTTTGAGGGAACCTATTGTATTTGGTCTCTAAGCGCTTTGGTAACATACATAGACCCTTCTCCCTTAAAACTGAAGTAGTAGCAAGGTTTGATATTTATATTAAAAACTATGAATAATGAAATTAATCATGTAATGAGGAAAATAAATAAGCACTTTAATAATTAATAAATTGAAGTATATCAATGACTGGCTTCATGATTAGTCTCTCAATCAATTTTAGTATATTGAAATAGATTAATTATGTTAATCAGGCAGGGGACATTACATTGAACTACTTGGCTGTGTGTTTGAGCTACGTGGTTGTCAACTTGAGCTAGCATAGTTTAATTTTTGTTATTAATACATTAATGTATTAATAGTTTAATTTTATTATTAATACATTAATGTATTAATATTTTAATTTTATTATTAATACATTAATGTATTAATAGTTTTATTTTTATTATTAATACATTAATGTATTAATAGTTTAATTTTATTATTAATACATTAATGTATTAATAGTTTATTTTTATTATTAATACATTAATGTATTAATATTTTAATTTTTTATTATTAATACATTAATGTATTAATAGTTTAATTTTATTTTTATTATTAATACATTAATGTATTAATAGTTTAATTTTTATTATTAATACATTAATGTATTAATAGTTTATTTTTATTACTAATACATTAATGTATTAATAGTTTAATTTTATTTTTATTATTAATACATTGTATTAATAGTTTAATTTTATTATTAATACATTAATGTATTAATAGTTTAATTTTTATTATTAATACATTAATGTATTAATAGTTTAATTTTTATTATTAATACATTAATGTATTAATAGTTTAATTTTAATTATTAATACATTAATGTATTAATAGTTTAATTTTATTATTAATACAATAATGTATTAATAGTTTAATATTATTAATACATTAATGTATTAATGTATTAATAGTTTAATTTTATTATTAATACATTAATGTATTAATAGTTTAATTTTATTATTAATACATTAATGTATTAATAGTTTAATTTTATTTTAGGCGGGGGTCCCCTCTTTGGGTCGGCCATATCCAGGGGTCACACCTCTTGGTTATTCGAGGGTCGATATTCGATATTTATATCCTATCCCCTCCTTAATTTTTTCCACATTCATTCATTTTTCTCTTCTCTCGCTTCCATCAATCCAACTGATGAGGGCTGTGAGCCCGAAACATGTTTTGGATTTCTAGAGATTGTATCTATGATATTGTAATTGTGGAAAGTTAAATTTTTCTGGATTCTTTCCTTTCTATCTGTCTATTTTTTCGCTTGGAGCTGCAAGTGATTCTACAAATTTTTAATAACTCTAAATTTTGGACTTCTTCACGATGTCCTCCGGTGAATTAATTGTTCGAGGCTCACTGTCATCCGCTCAAGGCCAAGCTTCATCTGCTCATGATGTCGCTCATGCTGAGGGTGGCATACAATCGAACATTGATAGAAAGAAGCGAAAGATGGATAGCAGCCAACTTCGTACCTTAGTCACTCATTCAGTGCCTGAAGATCCTTCTTCCTTTTTGGTGAATTTTGCTGCTGAATCCTCTCGACAACAAGATGCTCTTATGCAAAAGATGAACCAGTTTATGTCCAAATTCTGTGAGTGCAACACTAATTTCTACACTTTGTTCGATGAGTTTCTAAACAACTCTCATCGTACCCAGGAAAGTGTCCGCATCCAAGCAGAGAAGGCAACCGAAACTATTCTTAACTCTACAAGAGAGTCCATCGCTGCCTCCAAATCTAATGCTGATTCATCTGCATCCATGCTCAACTCCGCTTTGACCAGAATGTCCTCTGTCCTCGAACAATCCTTGGACACCATTCTCAGTCGTCTCGCTGCATTGGAGGATCGTGTGGCTGCTCAAGATGGCAACTCCCCTTCAACCCACAGGGATGCTGCTCCTTCTCACACGGATGCCGCTCCTTCTCACACGGATGCCGCTCCTTCAGCCCACGTGGTCAATGCAAACCCCCGCGCTACCAACTCAGACTCCCACGCTGCCAACTCAGGCCCTCGCGTTGCTAACGCAGACCCCTCTGCCACTCCTTTTGCCCCCTTGGAGCCCAGTCTCGCTGTTGTTAATGATGCGCAGCCTGGTGGTATCGATACACAGTCTGGTGGTGATGATGCGCAGCCTACTACGACTAACAATCGACGAAGGTATCCAGACCAAATTTACACTTTGGTCAACAAAGCATTCGCAGAATATAAGCGGGTTTGTCTGGCAGCCGAACGGTCCAAGGATTATCTTGGCAAGCTCAATGGCTTTCGATCTGCTGGCTCCCTTCCAAAACACTTGATGGTTAAACCACCGAAAATCTCCATCAACGACCCAGAGAGTAATGCCTTCCTCTTTGCTAAACTCGAAGTAATTCAAGCCGACGCGAACAAACAATTTTTGGAAGCCCACATTGAAGCTGTCTCTAAAGCATCTGCCAACCATGATGCTTTAATCTCCGAAGTTGTTGACAATTTCGATTCTACTCTGAAAGGCACTTGCGCCTCTCTCTAGTACCTTCCTCTTTTGGGTGTTTTCACCATCTCCCCTAATGAATGGTATTCAGAGGTTTTGCAAGATTTTCAATCAGTGTGCAACAAATTTACTATCGATCGGGCAATCAAAAAAGCTGCCAAGGATCACGCCGAATCTTCCAGGCAAGAATCCCGGGATGTAGCTATGACCGATGCTGAACAGCCACCACCTGATCCCACTATTGCACAGATGATCAATGAAAAAATCAATGAGAAGTTTGGAAATCTTTCAAAAGAAATTAGTTCTTTGAAAAATCTTTTTTCCAACTCCTCTAATCAAAATCAAAACCAGACACAGGTCAAACGCAAAAGAAAGAACAACCGAAAGAAGAATATCTCCCCTTCCAACAATCCTCGGGTCGAGGCGACTTCCAACGCCAAGACCACTACTGCTGCCCCAAAAAATGGTACACGGGCAGTCGGGAATACCACCTCGGCTGCCTCTGGACAGTTGCAATCAAAGGCAAAATCCGCCCCCCGCCAGACGGTGAAGAATGTGCAATTTGTAGGACATTCCAATCCATTCAACAGCAGAAATCGCGGGCAGAATTCCAATGGGCAAAATTAGAACCGGGATCGTCAAAATGGAAGGAACAGACAACAGAACAGGCAGCCAAACAACTACACCCGCAATCGCGGTCAAGGTTCCGTCCCCGCTTAAATTACTAGGGCCCTGCCATAGATCAGTCCTTCATGGCCCGATGCTTCTTCTTAAGAAAGACCGCCCTTGAGGTTGAGAATCGCATATCCAATATGGCTATTCACAACCGTTCCTCTCGGTGTCTTTCTTCTGATGAACGGAAATTGCTTGGACTGGGAATCAAGTTCATTCCTCGTCCTCCTCCGATGTCTGTTCAGGATCTACACAAGGAATTCAGAGATTTCGCCAGACTTATGCGTCTTCGTGCTTACTTTGGGCCAGAAACTCCCTCTGCCAACATCTCTCCTCTCATTTTGGGAGTTTTTCCTCATCGCTTTCGTCAGAAGAATCCCTTTTGGCATCCTGATGAGCCAAACTTCCAGCTTGAAGAGATCATCCGTAAAGCAGAAGATATTTTTCAGTCTCGCATTGCTTCTTGTTCATTCTCTCGGCGTCCCCCTCTTCCGGTCAGACTCCTCAAAAGTCTTAAAAACCTGAAGAATGATCGTTCGATTGTTATCAAGCCAGCTGATAAGAACCTTGGCTTAGTGGTTCTTGATTCCTCCTGGTACAAATTCGAAGGTCTTCGCCAGCTTTGTGATCCCCTTGTGTATCTTCGAGTTGATTGTGTTCCTTGGAAGCTTATTTGGAGTAGACTCTCTTTCATCATAGAGAAGTATTTATTCTTTTTGAAACCTGTTCAAAGCTTCCTTTTGAAGAATCCTTGTTCTTCGGCCAAAGCCTGCGCATTCTACCTACTACCAAAGCTTCATAAGCCTTCTTTAGTGGGTAGGCCTATCTGCAGCTATACCGGCTATGTGTTGGAACCAGCCTCGAAGCTTCTTCATGTTCTTTTGTTTCCGATCCTCTTAGAGTTATTAAAAATTTAGAGTTATTAAAAATTTGTAGAAAAATTTAAAAACTAGGAAGATGAGACTGTTGCTGTAAGAGGATCGGAAACAAAAGAACATGAAGAAGCTTCGAGGCTGGTTCCAACACATAGCCGGTATAGCTGCAGATAGGCCTACCCACTAAAGAAGGCTTATGAAGCTTTGGTAGTAGGTAGAATGCGCAGGCTTTGGCCGAAGAACAAGGATTCTTCAAAAGGAAGCTTTGAACAGGTTTCAAAAAGAATAAATACTTCTCTATGATGAAAGAGAGTCTACTCCAAATAAGCTTCCAAGGAACACAATCAACTCGAAGATACACAAGGGGATCACAAAGCTGGCGAAGACCTTCGAATTTGTACCAGGAGGAATCAAGAACCACTAAGCCAAGGTTCTTATCAGCTGGCTTGATAACAATCGAAGGATCATTCTTCAGGTCTTTGAGACTTTTGAGGAGTCTGACCGAAAGAGGGGGATGTTGAGAGAATGAACAAGAAGCAATGCGAGACTGAAAAATATCTTCTGCTTTATGGATGATCTCTTCAAGTTGGAAGTTTGGCTCATCAGGATGCCAAAAGGGATTCTTCTGACAAAAGCGATGAGGAAAAACTCCCGAAATGAGAGGAGAGATGTTGGCAGAGGGAGTTTCTGGCCCAAAGTAAGCACGAAGATGCATAAGTTTGGCGAAAGCTCTGAATTCCTTGTGTAGATCCTGAACAGACATCGGAGGAGGACGAGGAATGAACTTGATTCCCAGTAACTTGATTCCCAGTCCAAGCAATTTCCGTTCATTAGAAGAAAGACGCCGGGAGGAACGGTTGTGAATAGCCATATTGGAGATGCGATTCTCAACCTCAAGGGCAGTCTTTCTTAAGAAGAAGCATTGGGCCATGAAGGATTGATCTATGGCAGGGCCCCAGTAATTTAAGCGGGGGCGGAACCTTGACCGCGATTGCGGGTGTAGTTGTTTCGTTGCCTGTTCTGCTATCTGTTCCTTCCATTTTGACGATCCCGGTTCTGATTTTGCCCATTGGAATTCTGCCCGCGATTTCTGCCGTTGGATGGATTGGAATGTCCTGCAAATTGCACATTCTTCACCGTCTGGCGGGGGCGGATTTTGCCTTTGATTGCAACTGTCCAGAGGCAGCCGAGGTGGTATTCCCGGCTGCCCGTGTACCCTTTTTTGGGGCAGCAGTAGTGGTCTTGGTGTTGGAAGTCGCCTCGACCTGAGGATTGTTGGAAGGGGAGATCTTCTTCTTTCGGTTGTTCTTTCTTTTGCATTTGACCTGTGTCTGGTTTCGATTCTGATTAGAGGAGTTGGAAAAAAGATTTTTCAAAGAACTAATTTCTTTTGAAAGATTTCCAAACTTCTCATTGATTTTTTCATTGATCATTTGTGCAATAGTGGGATCAGGTGGTAGCTGTTCAGCATCGGTCATAGCTACATCCCGGGATTCTTGCCTGGAAGATTCGGCGTGATCCTTGGTAGCTTTTTTGATTGCTCGATCGATAGTAAATTTGTTGCACATTGATTGAAAATCTTGCAGAGCCTCTGAATACCATTCATTGGGGGAGATGGTGAAAACACCCAAAAGAGGAAGGTGCTGGAGAGAGGTGCAAGTGCCTTTCAGAGTAGAATCGAAATTGTCAACAACTTCGGAGATTAAAGCATCATGGTTGGCAGATGCTTTAGAGACAGCTTCAATGTGGGCTTCCAAAAATTGTTTGTTCGCATCGGCTTGAATTACTTCGAGTTTAGCAGAGAGGAAGGCATTACTCTCTGGGTCGTTGATGGAGATTTTCGGTGGTTTAACCATCAAGTGTTTTGGAAGGGAGCCAGCAGATCGAAAGCCATTGAGCTTGCCAAGATAATCCTTGGACCGTTCGGCAGCCAGACAAACCCGCTTATATTCTGCGAATGCTTTGTTGACCAAAGTGTAAATTTGGTCTGGATACCTTCGTCGATTGTTAGTCGCAGTAGGCTGCGCATCATCACCACCAGACTGTGTATTGATACCACCAGGCTGTGCATCATTAACAACAGCGAGATTGGGCTCCAAGGGGGCAAAAGGAGCGGCAGAGGGGTCTGCGTTAGCAACGCGAGGGCCTGAGTTGGCAGCGTGGGAGTCTGAGTTGGTAGCGCGGGGGTTTGCATTGATCGCGTGGGCTGAAGGAGCAGCATCCGTGTGAGAAGGAGTAGCGTCCGTGAGAAGGAGCAACATCCCCGTGGGTTGAAGGGGAGTTGCCATCTTGAGCAGCCACACGATCCTCCAATGCAGCGAGACGACTGAGAATGGTGTCCAAGGATTGTTCGAGGACAGAGGACATTCTGGTCAAAGCGGAGTTGAGCATGGATGCAGATGAATCAACATTAGATTTGGAGGCAGCGATGGACTCTCTTGTAGAGTTGAGAATAGTTTCGGTTGCCTTCTTTGCTTGGATGCGGACACTTTCCTGGGCACAATGAGAGTTGTTTAGAAACTCATCGAACAAAGTGTAGAAATTAGTGTTGCACTCACAGAATTTGGACATAAACTGGTTCATCTTTTGCATAAGAGCATCTTGTTGTCGAGAGGATTCAGCAGCAAAATTCACCAAAAAGGAAGAAGGATCTTCAGGCACTGAATGAGTGACTAAGGTACGAAGTTGGCTGCTATCCATCTTTCGCTTCTTTCTATCAATGTTCGATTGTATGCCATCCTGAGCATGAGCGACATCATGAGTAGATGAAGCTTGGCCTTGAGCGGATGACAGTGAGCCTCGAACAATTAATCCGCCGGAGGACATCGTGAAGAAGTCCAAAATTTAGAGTTATTAAAAATTTGTAGAATCACTTGCAGCTCCGAGCGAAAAAATAGACAGATAGAAAGGAAAGAATCCAGAAAAATTTAACTTTCCACAATTACAATATCATAGATACAATCTCTAGAAATCCAAAACATGTTTCGGGCTCACAGCCCTCATCAGTTGGATTGATGGAATTGCGAGTAGAGAAAAATGAAGGAGGGGATAGGATATAAATATCGAATATCGACCCTCGAATAACCAAGAGGTGTGACTCCTGGATATGGCCGACCCAAAAGAGGGGACCCCCGCCTAAAATAAAATTAAACTATTAATACATTAATGTATTAATAATAAAAATAAACTATTAATACATTAATGTATTAATAATAAAAATAAACTATTAATACATTAATGTATTAATAATAAAATTAAACTATTAAACTATTAATGTATTAATAATAAAAATAAACTATTAATACATTACTGTATTAATAATAAAAATAAACTATTAATACATTAATGTATTAAATAAAATTAAACTATTAATACATTAATGTATTAATAATATTAAACTATTAATACATTAATGTATTAATAATAAAATTAAACTATTAATACATTAATGTATTAATAATAAAATTAAACTATTATTACATTAATGTATTAATAATAAAAATAAAACTATTAATACATTAATGTATTAATAATAAAATTAAACTATTAATACATTAATGTATTAATAATAAAAATTAAACTATTAATACATTAATGTATTAATAATAAAAATTAAACTATTAATACATTAATGTATTAATAATAAAATTAAACTATTAAACTATTAATGTATTAATAATAAAATTAAACTATTAAACTATTAATGTATTAATAATAAAATTAAACTATTAAACTATTAATGTATTAATAATAAAATTAAACTATTAAACTATTAATGTATTAATAATAAAATTAAACTATTAATACATTAATGTATTAATAATAAAATTAAACTATTAATACATTAATTTATTAATAATAAAAATAAACTATTAATACACTAATGTATTAATAATAAAAATAAAATAAAACTATTAATACATTAATGTATTAATAATAAAAATAAACTATTAATACATTAATGTATTAATAATAAAATTTAAATTATTAATACATTAATGTATTAATAATAAAAATAAAATTAAACTATTAATACATTAATGTATTAATAATAAAAAATTAAACTATTAATACATTAATGTATTAATAATAAAAAATTAAACTATTAATACATTAATGTATTAATAATAAAAAATTAAACTATTAATACATTAATGTATTAATAATAAAAAATTAAACTATTAATACATTAATGTATTAATAATAAAATTAAACTATTAATACATTAAAATACATTAATGTATTAATAATAAAATTAAACTATTAATACATTAATGTATTAATAATAAAAATGAAACTATTAATACATTAATGTATTAATAATAAAAATTAAACTATTAATACATTGAACGTCATTCTTGAAGGTTGACTCTTCTAAACAACGAAGAATTAAATGGAAAGGCATGATTCATGGGCTGCGTTAGAATTTTCAATTTATTTTAGACGTTTTCTTTATTTGATGCTATGGTTTATTTTTGACGTTTTTTGTTTGGTAACATTTTTTATGAGAATGGAAGGTCTAGTTTTGGAGGCAATTCTCTTTGGAACGGTTTGTTTTATCTGCTCATTCTTTACTGTTATGGTTTTATAATGCTTCATTGTATGTAAGTGGAGGCGGTGGCTAAGTTTAGTGTTTGTAACAACTCCGTTCATGATATATGATGGATGTCAGATCAAAAATTAAAAGATTTCATTCAAATGTTTCATCGCAACTTTTCAAGGTCCGCAGCAAGAAGATATTGATCCCGTTGAGTGGAAACATATTTTTGGGGATTTTTAGTATTCTGGAATATATATATTGATGGTACATCTTTTCTATGGTTTGAATCCATGTATATGTTGTGAATTTGAATTGGATATGCTGTGCGGTTATGAGTTGTGTTTCATATAGGAGTTATAATTCTTTTGAAACTTGATATAGATGCATCGTGTGAAGTGGTGAAAATGAGGAGGTAAAAAACATATATATCTTTGGTTCCATTAGCTGCAAGTTTATTTTTGATACCTTAATGCTGATGTGTTTTTTACGCACATGCGAACACAAAATAAAATACCCAAAAGTATCTTATCCTCTCTTGAACAAAGCTTCTCAAATGCTGAAGATTGGCTTAAGGATCACTTGAGACAACTCCAAGCTTCTGGTATGTTAGGTCTTGTCGTGTGGATAAGCACAATTGGTTGATGTGATTGTTGGTATCATAAGGGGACTTACTTTGAATTGCCGAATGCTTGAATCGCTGGAACTTGATCTTCTGATGTTGCAACCTTGTGATGCTTGTTTGATCCTAAACTAACTTGAGTTTGAAAAAATGGCAAAAGATGAAGGGTTGAGAGAGTCTATTCTATGGCCTAGAATGCAAGAAGATGGATGAATGATTAGATGGAATCCTACTGGGCGAGGTCTCACCATCAAACCAAACAATTTGACACAAGCTCAGTGCAATCTTCTAAGGACATTTCAAAGATGTTCAAATCATTACCATTAAACATTGCTCACCATTCAAATTAATGCATAAGCAATGGACACATAACAATTTGAATTTAAGCTCAAATCACTCGATTTGACCACACAAGGGACACTTACAATCAACAAGAGGCTAGTGGTATGGACTAAACGGATTCCACATAAATGCATTCAACGAATTCCTCCATTCAAACTAATCAACATGAAAACAAAATGAGAAGTAGAACCATGAGGCTTGTTGAAATAAAAAATTTCACCACAACTTCAATGAAGAGAGTATCTCATTTACAAGTCATAACAACAATTCTTCCTTCTCCTAATTTACTCTAACTTCTAATCTATTTCCTATTCTTCTCCTACTACTATTCACTATTCACTATTCTAGCACTATTAACCTTTACAAATGAAGAGCTTTGAGCCTTTTATAATGCTCTCAATACAATTCAATGGCTCAGATCAATTTGAAATTAATGGCCGAGATCTTACAATGAAAACCCTAATTAGGGTTTGTTACAACAAACTCAATTCTGGCCAATGAAATGATTGGAACACTTTGACACATGTCCAATAGATAATAAGGGTAGGTGCTTCGAAGTTTGTGCTTTCATGGGTGAGTCAGGTACATTGCATTTAGACATGTTTATGAGGAACTTCGATTGGTAGATATAGTGACTGGGATGATGACTAGGATTCCACCTTTGTAGGCTTGATAGATCATCATGAAGGAATATTGAACTCAACATTGTCTAGCTTCAGCAATGATGACGATGATCTTCTAACTTTGATTAACTCTTCTGAAACCATCCTCTCGAATGCCTTGATCATGGAAGTGCAAGGTATAAATCTTGGTTTTGAAGTATTGATGTGCCTTAGAACGAACACTTGATGTCACCACTGCCTCTTCTTTGGAATTCCTTCTCTGTGACTCCCTGGTGTTGTAAGAGTTGAGATTCCTCTTGGGCATTCTATGCTTGTAGATGAAGTTTTCTTCCTTGCATGGGGATGTAGATCTTACAATCTTTCTCCTTCTGCTTTGCAATCACCATCCTCTCTCATTTGCAAAACAAAACAAACATGATATCAAATACATGATATATAACTTTGATAGTTCTTAACTTGATATATCCCTTGATTTTATGTGATTTGCAGGTTTGATAAGAGGATTTAGAGAGAATTCAACTTCATGAAGGAGCCCTTGAAGTTGTTTTTCGCTCGTAGAGAGTGTAATGTCTCCTTCTCCTTAGCACGTGGACATTTACGAGGTTGGCCTATAATTGACCCTCGTAGGCCAAGGAGTTGATTAGGGGGTCAACTTGGCGGCAATTTGTAGCTTCATATTTCATTTTTTATTTGGTTTTATGGTGATATAAAGGGATAACACGTATCATGAGACGTGTGCACTTTAATAATAATGAAATAACATTTTAAAAGTGCATTAAAAATAACATGTGTAATAAAATAATAATAAAGTGTACCTACCCGAATCTTCTAGAAGGAATCTTATGAAGAGTTATGAAAAGAATAAATAGAAGAGGGGAATGCATGGTCGATCATCAGTTGTTTGTTATCTTCTTTGTATTGTGTCATAACCCCTCTTTGGACATGGGATTAAATAAAGACGATAATTAAAACATTTATTAATTAACATTAATAATATTGGAAAATCGTCTCATTTATGAGACTTCACGATTTTCCTCTAATATATGCTTATTAATGTTTATTATTTGTTATGATTATTATTTATTATTATTGTTTTAATATAATGTTCATATTTCAATTATTAATATTATATTAACTATTAAAGAAGTTTATCATAAAATACTATTAAAACATAAAATAGATGTATTGAATATATTACACTTACCATATAACGTGTTATTTAATAAATATAAAATATAAACATGAATTGTCAAAATACATTATAAGTATTATTTGGAATAATATCGTATTAATACAATGCCATTAATAGAACCGATATACAATATAAATTATTTATGCTCTTCTTAAACCACACTTGAGAAGAGCGAATATAAAACCTGAATTAAATAATTATTATTAATTTAATATTTATTAATGAAAGATTAATTGAAATTATTAAATAGTTGTTTATTTATTAGATATCATTATTTAATTAGTATTCATTAATAATAATATTCTAAGAATATTCAAATAAGAGCAAAACAATATTATCATTATAAGCATTACATATTAATAAAAATATTATTATTAAAACAATGTTATAATATTATATTATTAATAATATTATGGCTTACATCTCTAAAGGGACGAAATTGGAGAGTCAATAGCTAACACATGATTAGTAGGGGAGACTGAAAGATAGACAAATTAACAAAAGCAACCGAGACATAAACAATGAGATTAAGGATACGGAGTATCAACTGAGCCAATACGTTTAAGGGAGGAGTCATGATTTGCAATATGTGGTGATGAAAAGGCAACGTATTAACAAATATCAATACTAGAAGGTGCGATGAAAGGTGGGCAAGAAGGGGATGTATCTATTCAAAGATACTAATAGACCGTGCCAATAGAAAAGTACGGGGGAGGAAGGAAGAATAGTCAGCAAGAAAAACATGTCAGGAATCAGTCAGAGGAGAACCGATCCAGGTAAGTATCTTAGAAGCCAAAAAAAAAAGAAGAATATTTAATTCGTATGATGGATAGTTAAATGTGAAATGCTGTCACAATCAGTTAAGTCTAAAACAGTCTAAATATAAAATATACGTACACAGATTTCTATTAACTTACCATCCGAACTTAATCTGTAATCAATCTTCTCTGGATGCATTCACTTTCAGAAAACAAAGAACCACAGTACAGTAAATAACATAAATAGAATTGTATACTGTATGATAAGTAATGGTATCAGAATAATTGAGTGTGACCAAAAAAATATATTGAGATTAATAAATACAAACTGTTTTTGTTTGTCCGGTAATCTGATAATAATCTGCTAATAAACCTACAGAAAGTTCCCAGCATATCTAATTTGATGATTTGATTAATAATAAATGAAACACATAAAGCACAACACATAAGTCTAATGAATTCATTTTCTGCCAATCTGATATATTAATCATAAACTTTCATATAAGGATAAAGCAAATTACGATCTGGTTAATAATGCACTGAAATGACAATACTATGGGAATATCTTAATACAATCTGTAAGATAAGCAATACGTGACAAATAATATAACGAACATCAGAATTAATAATCAATGAATGGCAATATAAATAATGGCATTATTTAATTAATTGTAATAAACTGATAAGATACAGAGTATGATCAGGGGAATAAGACCCACACCATGTTAGTAAGACCCGGAGGGCTTAGCATGGGTTGGCTGGGCAACCCAATCATGACTCCATTTCCAAAACATTAATTTGCAACAAAAAGTATCTATAATGAAAACAACTATAAGAATTCAAATTCAATATGCCAAATAAATACAATAATCTTAATGTTTTCTGCAGGGTATTTTATAGGGAATTTTTAGAGGTATTAAGTAAGAAGGTAATTTGTCTTGTCTTAGTTCACCAACTATTTGTATTCTTTCCAGGGTACTAAGTAGGGAACATTACATATTGTGGTTCTGGAGCCAAGGGTTGTCCGCAGATTTGGTCTTAGGGAACGATACCTCCCTCCGATCTGCGTAACTAAGGAGGTGAAAGATCCTCTGAAGGGTTGCCTTGAGAGTGAGGAACGTTCAGTTTTTCACATTGAGCTAATTGGAGTATTTATATCAGTTCATGGTGGAGTATTTATATCAGTTCATGGTGGACGATTTTATTGAGTCTTCAGCTATTGGGTTGTGGTGATTTCTGCTCTTCATTTGGCATGTATGTGCATCGATTCTTATTTGAAGGCTAGGCGATTCCATTGGAAGCTTATTGGAGGAGAGAACAGCATACCATCAGGTCTGAGACAAATCCGACCAGTACTCTATGCACCTCGATTTTTCTCTTATGTCATTGTGGAAGCATCATTTCAAGGATTTGTAGACAGAGATTTTATCTAGAAGGAAGGGCAATCCCCTTTAATGCATTTTGGTGGAGATTTGAGTGAGGTTGCAGCTTGTATATCAGTCTGAATCAGATCATACCCTACCTCCCTTTCCCACGATTTCATTCATATCTTCCATTTTGAGCATCGAACTTGGCAAAGGGAGATAGCACCACACTTGGGAGAGGACAGCGATCATTCCTAGGGGTCTAAAGGTGATCTTCGAGCTGATAATTTTTTGTTATCAGTCATTCACATCTGCAGCAAGGCGAATTAAAGAGTAGTTCGATTTGGCATTAGGAGAACTACAAAAACTTGGATACTGCTTGCTTCTTCATCGCCACACTTAGGCGATTCATCCCAGGTTCATTTGCAAATAGAATTCATTGTAAATTTCAGTTTGATATACATAAGTTTCATGGGTACCATTTGTCCTCAGAAGTCTGAGAATTAGTAATTGTTATCAGTCCATTGTGTTTATCTTTGTTATGTCATATCAAGCTATCATATGAATAAAGGTTGAAAGAGTTTATGGCTGCATCTTATATAATTATTTTCTGAGGTTGTTTGACAACTATTCGACATAATGACAAGTTAGAAGTTGTCCATGTTTGAGAGCTACATTTGTCTTATTACTCATCTAGGTAGCCGTCTAAGCATTTCATGGTTATTATACTTTCATTTCAAGTCATTGGTAAATGTTCTTCCATGAAGAATTAGTGTTTGATGTCCCTTATATCAAACTGAAACTAAGATCAGCAGACTGAGACCTTGTTAGCCAAGTGTTTGACAAAATATCTAGGCCAAAAAGATCAGAATTTACATCAGATTTGGCAAGGGACATTACAGAGAGGAGCTCTTGAAGTTTAATCCACCCTTGATGTCCTTGAAGTTGCCCTTGTCTTTGAACTTGCTCTCCTTCATTTTCTTTCATTATATGAGCTCAACTTTGAAGTTTTTAGTCATTAATTGATGACAACATGACAAACTACCTTTAGGAGAGGCCTCTATAGGAATTGCGCTCTTGAGAGTGCTGCTCATGAAGTTCGCCTTGACTTTTCTTCACATGAAGTGATCTTTGAACTTCTACCTTCATGACTCTTTCCAAACATCAAATCAGTTCAAGGTAGTGGTCTTGTAATCAATCTTGCGAATTCGCCATCAAATAAGAATACATGGAGTAGAGTTCATTCACTTGAAATTCGTTCTTGAAGCTCAATTTGTGAAATTCGCTCATATACTTCAAATTGTGAAGTTCGCTCATCCTCTTAAATTCATGAAAATTCACTCCTTTGAACATTGAATTCGCTCATCTTCCTTTAATCATGAAATTCGCTCATATACCTCAATTCTTGAAGTTCGCTCATCTAGTTCAATTCTTGAAGTTTGCTCATCTAGTTCAATTCCTGAAGTTCGCTCATGTCATTCAATTCCTGAAGTTCGCTGCTCTCCCTTGATTCTCGAAGTTTACTCATCCTCAAAATATGAAATTCACTCTTATACCTTGAATTTTGAAGTTCGCTCATATGGCTCCAAACATGAAGTTCGCTCATGTAGTCCAATTCTTGAAGTTCGCTGATATACCTCAGTTTATGAAGTTCGCTCATCTAGGTGGATTCATGAAGTTCACTCATATAGGCCGATTTGTGAAGTTCACTCATCTAGGTGGATTCATGAAGTTCGCTCACGTGTCTTGATTCTTGAAGTTCGCTCATCTAGTGGAGTTCGTGAAGTTCAACATGAAATTCACTCATGTATGCCAAAACATGAAGTTCGCTCATGTGGCTTGATCCTTGAAGTTCGCTCTTATAGCTCAATTTATGAAGTTAGATCCTATCATTCATCGCATGGAGCAACACTTGAACTTCGTCTTTTGATCTTGCTCTTGAAACCACTCTTTCCTTAGCTTGTGAAATCCACTTCTATGTTGCTAAAGGTGAAATTCGCTCATCTTCCTCAAATTGTGAATTTCGCTCATCTCCCTCAAATTGTGAATTTCGCTCTTACACCCTCAAACATGAAGTTCACTTGTCTTTCTAAATTCGAAATCATTCTCTTCTAAACATGTTGAGGCATCAAATCAACTTCAAGGAAATGATCTTTCTTGTTGTAGGTAAATGAAACAAATTGGCTCTTATCCTTCAAGTCATGAAGTTCGCTCATCCTCTTGTGTTCATGAAGTGAAGTTCACTTTTCAAGAGAAGCATTTGAAGTGACCTTCTAATTAGCAATCCTTCTTTACTTGTGATTGAATTCATGATATCTAGACTTTACAAACTTACTCACTTCACACTCATACAAGGCTATCCACTTGACTCCTAGCTTTTTGAGCACCTATACCCCTCTAATGCAAAGGCTAATAGCTAAGGACTCTAACGCTACGTAGAAAGCAGGAAAAAAGTGGGGGTCCCACTTGCAATGGGGCGATGTGTGAATACCTCACAACACTTAACTTTTGAGAATACAAGGTGCATACAACAAACATAAACTTGTAATCATAGCATCATGATCATACCATAATAGCATCATATACATCAAGTTTAATATCAAAATGACAAAATATTCAAGTATCATTGTTTCAACTTTCAACAATATAAACTTAAAGTTTAATCATCAAATGGATCATCTAATTCATCCTCCTTCTCCTCATCCTCCTCCTCATTGACATTGACATTAGATGAGCCAATGCCACTTGCACTTGCACTATAAGTTGGCTCAATTTCCGAGTCATCAAGTGTCAATGCAAGAAGCTGAGAAGCAGGAGCCTCCAAATCAGTATGCTCTGGCTCTATATCCCACATCTTCGTTTTCCCTTGTGTGTAGTCATGTTGTTTGTGTGAAAGAAGACGTAGGTTGGAATGCACATATACTAAATTCTCCGTTCTTTTTGATAGCAGCCTATTGCGCTTTATTGAGTGGATGAAAGAGTATGTGCTCCAATTTCTTTTTGAAGCAGATGAACTAGCAACCTATGAAGACAAAGTAAACAATTAAAGTTATACATTAATAAAAATAAAATTACTAGCAACCTATGAAGACGAAGTAAACTATAAATAAACTAAAAGTCTAAAACTTGTAAATTTAAAATTTTAATTAATTAAACTTACTTGTGATAAAACTTTTATAGCGAGGGGTTGTAGGTGTTGGAAGCATGTGCCATGGAAGTACCAACAACTATGAGCATCCTTCTTGGATCTATGACGAAGTGCATCAACACTTAGACCATTCCCATTTGCGAATTCTATGAACTCATTTGTAACAACATCTCGCAAACCATCGTCGGGATATAGTCTAAGAAATGCTGCTTTGTACCCATTAGATACTTCTAGATCTCTCCATGGTGGAATCCTTCCTGGTTTATCAAGAAATTGATTGCTATAGTACTTAGGTGTCAAGGCATAGGCAAGAAGGTGCAAAGGAGTGGTCATCTTATTCCAGCTTTCTACAATAATTACTTCCAGTTCTTTGAAGAATTTGTTCTGGGGATCATTCTCTTTTTCATTTATAGTGACCTTTATTTTTTCAAGCATTGAGTCAATGCCATCATAAATCTCACCTATGCAAGGCCTATCCATGTCTGTATGGCGAATCATGCTCATGATGGGCTCAGTGATACTTACGAGATATGTAACAAGATCCCACCATTTCTCATTCAATATTCTATCCCTAATTTTTTCTGCCCTCTCAGTGGTACTCTGCTTCCATACAGTCCAATTGGTGCTGATCACCATATTGCATAGTGCCACTCTAACTTTCACAAGTCGTCTTAAGACGATTGTGTTTGATGCAAAACGGGTCTTAGCAACCTATAACACAAATTAATGCCAAATGATTAAAAAATAAAGCCAAACTTTAAAGAAGAATACGCAATGTAGCTTACACAATGATATTATGAACATTGAAAATTAAAAAAATCAGAAAATGTAAAATTAAATTACTATTTCACTTACCTTCAATAGCTCTAAATTCGAATAGGTTCTAAAAGTCCCTTGAGATATGTGGTGGTTTGTGATGAACATCTGGATGTCCTCAGCCTCTGCATACACATCTTTGATCCATTTTGTTTTTTGCCCAATCCTTTGTAGCATAAGATTGAGTGAATGTACCGCACAAGGTGTCCAAAAGATGTGATCATAGCGTTGCTCAACCAACAAACCAGCAGCTCTACAATTTTTTGCATTGTCCGTTATGACTTGGACAACATTGTGGGGTCCCACAGACTCAATGGCAGAGATGAGAATTTCTGCAATAAATTGGCCATCTTTTATTTGGCCCTCACAATCCACAGCTCTCAAAAACATTGCCCCTTTAGGGGACACCGCTATGACATTGATCAAGGGACGGTTCTTAGCATCTTTCCACCCATCTGAAACAATTTTTACACCTGTCTCAACCCATGAATCCCTTATGGGTTTCAACGCATCTTCAACTCTCTTCACCTCTTTCTCCAATAATGTTCCATGTACCTTCTCATAACCGGGGCCCTTATACTCTCTTGGAGCCTCATTAACACTTTTTATCATTTGCTTCCAATATGAGGAGCGAACAACATTGAATGACAACCCATTTGCATAAATGCACCTTACTATATCTTCATCAGCATTGTCTCTACTCTCATTTTGGAATGCGGTTTCTAAAGGCCCCTTTGTTCTTTTACATGTCAAGGGTGGTTCACTTTGAGGTTCATTTGTGGCAAAGAAGGGGTGGTCTTCTACTACAATACTGGGATTAGAAGGGCCTTGCATTCCCTTTGTTTTCTTTGATGCGGTTTGGTTCAATCTATGGGCTTCCCTCTCTTCTGCTACCTAATGCTCCCTAATATATTTCATCACTGTTTCATCTGGTATAGGTTTACCATTTTTTCCAGGGCATTTTTTTGATGCCTTTTCCTTTTATTCCACATGACCAGTCGAACCCAATCAAACCCGGGCGGACCCAGTCAAACCTAGGCGGCCCGTAAAGTCCAAAAATAATGCAAATTTAATTTTTTTTCAATTCCGCCTTGTAAAAAGTGAAAGTTATAACCTAAAAGTGACTTCTAAAACATTTTATTCACTCATTTCACCTCATTTGTGTTGCACGGGTTGTGTGGAATAAAAGGAAGAGGCATCAAATAGTGATGAAATATAATAGGGAGATGTTTTTGTACTAACGAACCCAAATGAACCCAAACCCCTTTTCAAACTTTTGCCGTACCGGCGTACCGGGTTCTTTGAACCCAAACCCGAACCGGCAACCTAGGATTAAAGCAGAGATCCACAGATTTGTAGGAACAAAATATTAGATTCGAACAAAGGAAATAGTATCAACAACGACAATGAACTAAGCATAAGATTGAAAAGGAACAATAACCTAAACAGATACAAATCTACTTTAAAGGATATAAGATAGATGCTACACAAAATTAAACACCAATAATCTTTATTATAACTTAACATACTCTCACACAAACAACACATCTTCAACTTGAATAAAAGCTTCTGTACCATAAGTCTAACACAAACTCTCGTCATATTCTATGTGCTTAAGGCACTTAAATATAAGCACTCTAAGGGAAACTTCTAGAAAAAAAATAATAAGTATTTCTTTAAAGCTCTTTTAAAATAAACCTTATCTATATCCATTTGAAAAGAGGCAATGGACGCTTAAAATAGCCTGAAATAGGCTTTCAATTGCCATAAAATTTTCTTTCTTCCTTGAATAGGTTGCCTGTGTCAATGAATGGCCATGATTTAATGATTTTAGTTTTTGCTTTAAAATTTTCTAACTTGGCATTGATCTTGAATCTGGGCAATTACTTCTCCTTGGTTGTAATCCTTTTTGGTGGCAAGTTTAGACAAAAACACAATTTCCTTATGTTTTATTCTTGTTTCTGAACTGAGCATGTTTTCTTTCCATATTTGCCACTTAAGTCTCACTTTCTGGTAGCAATGCCACTTAAAAACTGTGCTATAGTTTATCTTTGGTTATCATTTTGTCAAATTGCTGTTTTAGATGAATCTTACCGTCTTAATCACAACTTTGAATGTGCTTTGTCACTAAAGATCAATGCTAATCACTTAAAGTTTTTAATCTGCTCCCTGGTCACGCTTTCAATGTTGCTTTGCCAGTTGAGTCATGTTCTTAGAGTAGTAGTGCTAGGAATAAAGTATTATTTTCTTTTTGTTTTTAAGTCCTCATTCACTGGTTGCAGATCCCCTCATACTTGGCCACTTAAGTCACAGTTTTAACATGGCATTACCATTGGAAAGATGTGATGAAGTCTCTACTTTAACTTGTCTTTATGCTAGTTACACTTTTGATTGTCTCCTGCCACCCACTTCACCATTTTTAACTGGCTTGACCTTTGAAAAAGTATGACTTTGTTTTGTCCTTAAAGTCTGGCATGGTACATTAACAATTTGTCATGCCTGTTGCACTTTTATTCTCACTTCAGCATCTTGTCACAGACTCCTCATGGTTTGGCCAGTGAAACAGTACAACCCGACATTCAGTCTTTACTTCTTTCTTTTACACCGTTTGGGCTTGTTTGACTTTGTCAATTGCTGCCATTCTTCCTTCAGGTCTGAGCTCTTGATATTTTATCCTCCTCATCATGCTGTAGCGCTTGATTTATTGAAAACTCGATCTCTTTCATTTGGTATTCTTTGTCCGCAAGCAATCTACAAACATCATTAGCTTAAGAAAAGTAGACCAACACTGGCAACTTGGCAATTTGATAAAGAAAGGACAACTTAACTGGCATTTATAATATGAAAAGAATGACATATTTACTGAATACAATCTTGACACAGGTGAAATTTTGTAGGGGTACTAATTTTGGCATTCCCTGTATTCTTTATTAGTACAACTATTTATTCATCTTTACTGTATCAGAAGTTGAAATATCAGTTAATGAAATTTTAATGAAAATTAAATGTTCGTAAAAGAAATTACTAACTTTTATGTTCTTATCATATTGGTTGTGAGTTTCAATTTGCAGATATTGAACACAAGAAAGAAATGATAAATTATGATCTGAAGAGATAAATCGAAGTCTTTAAATTTCATATATTTCATAGAAGACAGAAGTTCATTCACTAGTTCGGGTACTTTCCTTAAATATATAGACCCTATCAGCTACTGAAATATTTGTTCTACTTCTATTAACAAATGATCTAACTTACCATATTAACAGTAATCTAACATTGCTGGATAAACAAATGATTTTTCATTTTATATTTCCTCATCTATTTAAGAAATAACAGAATATGTATTGGCAATTGATTGTACTCACCATTTTAACAATGATCTAAAGCTTCTTGACAGAAAAATGAAATTTCAAGTCAGATCTTTTGAATATTTGGATCACGTAAATAAATAGCCACCAGTATAGAATGTCACGTTACAAATAAAATCAAAATAAAGGACATAGTGATTAGTACTCGATTATTTTGGTAGCTCTATATAGATATTGTACCCATATGAAGATGGGTACATGCTTGTTGTAGGTAATCAAACAATATTGCAATTAAAACTGTTATTTTTCTTTATTGGTGAACTTCCTTTTGGGTGGGGGGCGGCACAAGAATGCAGGGTCCTTTGACTTATATGCCACAACCTAGGGGTATCAATTCTGTAAATTCATCTAGGTCTTGCACGTGGCCTCCTACATTGGGGCCCCAGAATTGGCTGTGGTGATTTGCTTGATTAAATTTTTATCATTTATGCATTCAAGTATGCAGCATGTTTCCCAGGGTTTTGAAGGTGGGTCTCCTCTGTCAGAGCTCTGATGGTTTAACATTTGAGCTTATTCCATTTGATTGGCACAACTAAATCTGTCATTATAATGGGGGAAAGGCAAAATGCTGTGAAGCCTTTCCCAGCTTATTTCTTAGTCTCCCATAGTGACGACACTAGGATTATAGCACCATATTCGTTATTCATGATTTGCGCTGCTCGTTTGTGATGCATGCCTTAGCTCTGCTGTTTATTAAGATTTATAATGTTCTCAAATAACTTCTCTTACTGTTTGTTTTTTTGTTCTTTATTTTCAGGTTTCTTGCCCAGCTTTTCTTATGGCTTGTTTTATTTTTATTTCAGGTTCGCTGTGAATACAGTATGGCAAATTTTAGTACAGGAGATCGTGTGAGACGTCCAAAAGGTGATAGGTAGTGAAATATTCTTAAACATCCTTTATGTTTAGATATCTGAAATTTATGTTGCATGTCTATTGTCAGCTAAAAGTAAAGTTCTTTATAGTATGATTGAATTGAAAAGTATCACTAAAGCAAATGATGGTAAATGAAGATGCTGTGTTGTCCGGTGCTCAAGCTCTGTTATCTCCCATTTTCTCATGCTTCATGAAGGTTCATGGACAAGGAAATTAGAGAATCGAGTTTCAGTGATGGTTGTAGTGAACAACTCAGATTCTAAGGGACGTGGAAATTTATCATATACATCATACAAAAAATAAAATTAGTAAATAGACACTGTCAACATTTCAAGAGAATTGCTATAACTTATTAAGTGTAATCAAACCAGTTGAAAAGTCCAAAGCATCAATATATACATTTTCTAACATAGTTGAATCTTTCACTGGTTCTTCTAGGAGTTAATTTTTCTAACGTGTTCTTCTGTTTGCTGTTTTAATCTTTGAGGCTGCTAAAAGTGTTGTATATTTCACTTTTTCACTTTTATGTTTTATGTGACTATTTTCAAGAATGGTTATCATTTGGTTAACCATTTAGATGTGAAAAGGCTCAACAAAAAAATTGATATAAGATTGGAGTTGCTTTTGTGTGATCTGGCAATAGGGTATTGCATTATATCCCAAAAAAATTGAGGAGATCAACTTATGTCTAAATTGAGTAAATAGGAGATTTCAAGCTGATAATCTCTTATCACCTCTCAATATGTGTGACAGCGGATGGTCCAGAGATGCCAGGTTTATTGCCTTGGTTCCCTCTTTGGAAATGGTATGATGTCATACACCACCATGACACCTATTTTCGCACCATCCCTGAATGAGAGAAGGAACACCTAAGCACAGAAAAATGATCCTATTTCTAACAACTTCACAATTTTCGGAAAGTCTGATCAGACGAGACTAATAATAGCAAAAGGAAGAGATAATGGTTTTACCCTAAGTATGTCATGTCCCCTCCTTGATCGTTATATATATCCCAAATGGAATAATTAATTATTACTAATTAATATATTAATTACCAACAAATGATTACTTAAAATTTATTTACTAAATATTATTATTTATTACTAATAATATTTTGTAATATAAAAATAAATTAATATTAACTTATTAATTCCTAAGTGTAAAAGAAAACACACACATATATATATATATGTCTCAATTATTATTAATATTCAATATAACATCGGGTCATATTAATTATGACTAAGATGATGAAATCGATAGGAATTATTAGGGGGGAGGGAAAACGAGGATGCAAAGGGGGAATAATGATGGGGAAGGAATATTGGGAAGCGGTGACTTTTCAAGGAGTCACCGCCATTCCCAAACCCATTTTAATGGACATGACTCCCCACTAGGGACATTACAGCGTATCAAGATTGAATAAGGGAAAGAATAAAGGTGCAATGCTTAGAGATTAGGAAGGGGGAGATATTTCTAGGCTGGAGACTTTGTGGATTTCGGCAGTTCTTGGTTGCTTCTTCTCATTGTTTGCGTGAGGGTCTTCTACGGCAGACGCAAGGTAAGTAATAGATGGTTTCGGGTATTAAATAATTATATTAGTTAATGGGTGGACAGTAGTTAATCTGTAACGTCATTACTATTAGTTAATGGGTAATACTCAATGGGTAATTGTGTAACGTTAATTAATAAGGGGTGTTAATTGAGGTCTAGTGCATATAAATATATGTATTAATTAATTCACTGGTCATTAAATATAGGTAAGGAATTTGGTATAATTAACGGTTTTTGCATTAATATATAAAAAAAATATATGAATGTTATTCTGTATATTAATAGGAATAGTATGTATTAATAAATATAAAGATATAAAGATAGGCAATGGATTAGTATATATATTAATAGGAATAACTAATATATATACATTAATAAATACAAACACATAAAGATAGATAGTGACATTATATATATATATATATGTTAATACATAGATGAATAGTTTATATATGTATGTTAATACATAGATGAATAGTTTATATATATATATATATATATATATATTAATAAAAAGGAATAAAGAACGGGCTGTAAGCATATATAATGATTCGTAAATAGTAAAGAATGATAATGATTCGTAAATAGTAAAGAATGATAGGATAAATACATATCAGGATAATAGGAATGTATGTTAAGGAATACATGTGAGTAATGGTTAATGAACATTTTATGAATATAGGTAATGAATGCAAGACTATGTACATGTGGATTATGAAATAGGAAATAGTAAATGAAAATGCAAAGGAATGTATTATGAATGAAATCACATGAGGGAGGCTATAGGGAGGAAACTCTCTTAGTCTAAGGGGGGATTATGATAATCCCTAGGGTAGTATATACTGAATATCTATATGCATATATATATGGCTTGGTTGATTAAGTTCAACCAAGAAGAGACGGATTTGGCCAATCCCCTTAGAGGACTTGGAGGATGGAGGCATCACCCAAGACAAGGAAAAGGCAAGGGTCTTCCTTGGCTGGATTGGGTATAAGAGGTTATACCCAAGATAGGACTCAAAGGTCGGGCCGATCCTCTTTGAGGGCTTGGATGATGAAGGCATCACCCAAGACAAGGAATAGACAAGGGTCTTCCTTGGAGGGCTTGGGTGTAAGAGGTTACACTCAAGATAGGATTCGAATTCATCTTCGAATTCCTGGAGGGCTTGGGACCAAGGGGTTCCAAGAAGGCGAGCCTCACGACCGCCTAAGGACATACTTACGTATGACATTGTATCCTTTTTATTAGATGAAAATTATGATTATGTTAATTAAGCATTGAAGTTAGATTGCAATTTAGATTACTTATATATATATATACATGTTTGTTATGTGCTAACAATCTGTTTTGCAGGTCAGTGATCCCTAACTAGAAGGGACATTACAAAGTAACTGTTTCAGGCTAGGGCTTAGGTTCGGGGATGCAAACCCGGTTCGTGGGTTTAGGGAAATAGATTGATTGGGAGTTTAAGAAAGTCGTCTCCTCCTGAACCCCCGCTTCTAGTCCCACCAGGGGTGAGGATGGAATGGCTATCCGGCAACTAATCTACTCCAGTTGGGGATTGTTATATATATATACATATGTATACATATATGTATATGTATATATGTATATATACATATACACATACATATGTATATTATGTATATATATATAATAAAACATCAAAAATTATCTAGTTAAAAATTTCTTTGGTTAAAGTTTTTTAATAAATTCATTGATCATTATATATATTATTATATACAATATAATATAGATATTATATTATAATATTGTATATTAATATATATAATATTATTAATTTTTTATATAATATAATATAATATTAATACACAATATTATTGTATAATATAAATATATATATGTATGAATGTATTTAGTTTTTGCAATTAGTTACGCTGGGTAAAAGTTAGTTAAAGGGACATGGTTAAAGTTTTTTAATAAATTCATTGATCATTATATATATTATTATGATACAATATAATATAATAGATATTATATTATAATATTGTATATTAATATATGTTATATTATTAATTTTTTATATAATATAATATAATATTAATATACAATATTATTGTATAATATAAATATATTTATGTATGTATGTATTTAGTTTTTGCAATTAGTTAAGTTGGGTAAAAGTTAGTTAAAGGGACACCACTCTTAGGGAGGTTACAACCTGTGGGAGGAGATATAACCTTTATTGCCAATTGAAGGATATAAAAAGGAGAACTCTAATCTAATGAAGGCAGCGAACAATGAGATGAGGTAAACATTTCAAAAGGAAGATCGATCCTTATAAGAGAGAAAACAATAACCAGCGATCCAATAGATAGATTGAACCCTCAAGACAGTCAATGCAATCGGCATCAAAGAGCAGAACAGCCTATAAGTCATCAGCGATTGAGCATATAGATTGATCAGGTCAAAGATTACTATATATTGCAGGCAATAGTGATCATATTCACTTGTGGTATGCATGAGATGTATACTTAATGTATGCATGATGAGGAGATTGTCTAACTTTAATTTCTTAATGATGTGTGAAATGCTAATCAATCATATGTGAGTGAGGAAGGAAATGCATTTGGGAGAGTAGATACGGGTTTCCCTTCTAAGTACAACACTCCAGGGGGTGGAATTGTCTTGGTTGGATGTTCCTGCCACTTGTGGGCCAAGGGGTCAAGTTGTCTTGGTTGGATGCTCTGCGCCGTTGGGCTTAGTTGTGGATGGCCTCGGGCACACTTTTTGTTATCCTCCCCAATCCTCATGATGGTTGGTTGTGGAAAGTAAAATATTTAGATTTCATAGTCTATTCTTCAAATTGCTACAATCAATCATGACAAGGTTAGTGAGTGAATACAAGGAGGGAGAAATTGTTATGAGGTCCTCTTCTAAGTACACCACCTCATGGTGGATGGCTGGCAGCTTGCCACATGAGGCCAAGGCAGGAAAGGTGTATCTCGCCCTTGGGCTTAGATGGGAAGGAGACTCTAAACACCCTATTGTGATTTCCCCACCAACCTCCACGATGGTTGATTGTTGGAATGAATTCAAGGAGTCTCAATCTTAGGAGGATGAATAAGGTGGCACAAATAGGGAGGGCAGGTACAAGCTTCCTCACTAGGTACACCCCCTTTGAAGGATGGATGGCGAAAGGCCATGAGGCCAAGAGGGATGGTATATCTGCTCTTGGGCCTAGTGTGAGGATCGCTTCAGGCACCCTATCAGGTTTCCTTATCCAAGCCTCGTTATGGTTAAACCCAAATAATAAATTATATATAGTAAAAGATTAAGATGATTGTGAATATATGTTCTTTAACCCTATTAGTAATAATTGATTTTATGGATTGTGAAATATCCCCTGCAGTGTATTGACTGAAATACAAGGAATATTTGCTGACAATGTGACTTTGTAATCTACGTGTTATGCGGTTGTTGAGTTTTGCGTGTTATGCTGATATGTTGTCTCAGAAGTTTTCAGATTGTTGTAGATGTTAGCAGCCACATATTTCTCATAATCGCACAACTATAAATGACTACTAATGATTGAATGATTGCTAAGAATTCTTATACAACTGTTTATGATGTGCACTTATCAAATTAGACCCTCTATCATGAACTTACAGCTAGCTGCCATTATAATAAACAGTTGGCAAGTAACCTCAGATGATTCATGTAATAAAAAATGCAAACTTGTTCTCCCTTCTTATTCAAAATGATGTTCAAAGGATTCTTACAATGACAATATAATGACCCAAACTCAATCTACCTATGACTCAGAATTTCTGAGGACATTGGCAGCCATGGATTTTATAACTAGTTGAAAATAGTACATAGAATGATGTCAAATGCACCTGATGGAAATCGCCTTGTTGGAAGGTTGAAGAAGCAAGCAATATCATGTGAATTGAAGCCTTCAAGCTGCCAAATCTTCCTTATCCAAAATTGCCCATGCTGCAACCAAGATAATCTGATAGCACTTAATGATCACCTACCGGCCTTCTATTACCCTTCCAAAATGATCGCCTAATCTCCCCAAGTATGGTGCTGTCTTCTTAGGTGAGGTTTATTGCCAAATATGAAGCTATGAGAAAAATCGAAGGGAACAAGGTTCTGATACTATTTAACTTCAGATCTGATATTCTACTGATTTCTCTTCAAATACTCCTCCAAAATACCTCAAAAGGTATCGCCCTTCCTTACTAATGCTTCAGCTGACCTCCAAAGTATGATTCAATGCTTTAATGATGAAGGGAGAGTAAAATCTTGGGTTTAGAGGATAAACCCCAATTCGATACAGACCTGCAATTCTGATCAGTTTTAACCCAAACAACACTACCAAAAGATCCTCAATGAAATCGCCTTCCTCCTTTAATAGAAATCGATGGGTTTAGGACTCCAATGGAATAAGTCTGAAAACTTCATGGATCCAAACTACCATGACAACGTAGTAACCCGATAATCTCCATATGGAAGACTGATTTGTCTCCCACTCTCAGCTGCAACCCCTCGGAAGATCTCTCACCTCCTCAGTTATGCTAATCACAGGGATTTTTCGTTCCCAAATGATTGTTTGCAGAAACCCTTGGCTTCACAAGTCTACACAAGAAGATACATCCAAACAACTGATGATGGACAATGAACCAACCTCCTCTATTTATTCTTTTCACATCCAATCATGTGGTTCCTTCTAGAAGATTGTCTTCTTATCCTTTTGTTACACTATTATTTTATTACGCATATTAATTTAATTGCACTTTTAAAATATTATTATATTATAATTAAAGTGCACACGTCTCACAATATGTGTAATCTCCTTATTTCACCATAAAATCAAGTAGACACAAAATGTGAAGCTGTAAATCACTGCAAGTCGCCCCCCTAATCAATCTCCTTGGCCTATGAGGGTCAAGTGATAGGCCAATCCCGTGAATATCTGCGAACTAATGAGAAGGGGACATTACAAATTGTATCTTCGATAATTGTCCAACATGATTGTAAGATCTCAACTAGGATCTATCTTGCTTTTATATTCTTTGGGTAAAGTTATATCTCTAACTATATTATGTTCCTTGTTTGTATTGAACTTATGATTCTTGGGCAAAATGTTGGGTAATCCCAAAAGGGGACCGTCGATTTGTTTTTTAGCACCTCGAGCACATAATAGAATATGGAGTATCCTACCCTCTCTTGAACAAGGAAATCTTGAATGCTAAAGGCTGTGATCAATCAAGAAGACCCCAAGGTTTACAATGCGAATGATTGACTTTAAGTTTGGGATAGGGTTCAGGTTGTAGATGTGATAAAGCTGGTTCATACAAAGGGACTGACATGATTGTTTATGGATCTCAATCATCTCGTTATCTCAAACTGGCTTAAGATTCTGCAATTAGGGTCTTTTGACTACTTCTATGAATGCTCTTTAAAAATAAAATGCAAAAAGGATTGAGTTTAGGAATCTAATCTAATGCTAACAATGCAAGAACTATTGGTGACATAGTGAAACCAAATCAAACTTTGCTTCGCCATTAGGAACAACTACACAAAGGTGATGCAATATATTTAAGGAAATATGAATGATTATCAAATTGCCAACACACATTAACACCAAAGATAATGCAAATCAATGAGAGTAAAGCAATTGAAGTTAATCTTAAACAAAGTTCAGTCTAACCATGCACTGCAACTTGCAATCAGCAAATCACAAATGGTATGAACATGTAGGTTTCACCATAAATCATCAACAAAGCCTTCCATTCAATAAGTACTTGATGCAAAATAACTCTTAATCTAACTTTGAGAAGCAAGAAACCATGCTAACATCCAAAATAACACATAGTCTCACCAAGCTTCAATGAGTTTGTATTTATTTTGGCATTATCACAACAACAATTTCACATAAGTCTTTTGTTGCAAATGAATTGAGCAAGGCTTATATAGAGCTCTTATTACAAATGAAGGGCCCATATTGATTTGAAATCAACGATCAAGATAATTCTAAACAATCCTAATTAGGGTTTGTTATAACTAATTGTTGTGTTGTGCACACACATCCCGTCTCCGACAAGAACCCCCTCTCCTTTTGCTTGCTTTGCTAGCATGAGAGAGAACTCAGGAGTGTGATATGGATCGGAGGTGAGGTGTGAAATATTGTATGGGGATGCTATAGGAAGAGTCACTCTACACAAAGTTCATTGGGGTGTAAGTCTAAGAGCATGAGGGAAGGCTTAGGAATGCACAAATGCATCAAGTATTGAAGTCACAACATGAAAGGTAGAAAGTGAATAAACGGAGAGGAAGAACATTTAAAGCACCAATTTGATCCAAGGATGGACATTGAACAAAGTCTTGATATCCTAAAATTCCAGCCTAAGCATGTTCCAAACACTGAGTTTCTTCCCTTAACATGGCACTTCAAACTTGAGTTTGGGTTTTTTATAGTCAAAATGAAATTGGCTTTAATCCTAAAATCTATCTCAACTCTGAACTTTAGCCTGAATTCCTAACCATATCTCTCCAAGTTCGGTGTTTGCAATTCAAATAGGGTTAAGATATTCCTAAAATGTGTCCTAACCTCGAGGTTTTCATTGAGTTTTGCACCCTCTTCCCAAATTCGGTGTTAGGGAGCACTTTAGGAATCTCAAAATTACTACTAAACAAAGTTGTCTCATCAAACTCAGTAATGGGAGACAAAATCAGAATTAAACATTGTTCTAAAATGTCTTCCTAACACCAAGGACCCTAAATTTTGGAGTTTGCAATGAGGGAAAGTGAACAAATCTTAATCCCAAGAACCCTCCAACCATTGAGTGTCTCCCTTTTTGCTCTGCAATTTTGGTGTTTGAAGACCAAGACTGATTTAGGCTTGTTCCTAAAGGCCTTCCTCTTACCAAGTTTCAGACCAAAGTTGTGGTTTTTCCTCACAAAGTTCGTCTTTTGTATTCAAAGTGGGAATAACACTATTCCAAATGGGCTTCCTAACACCAAAGTTCAGCCTGAACTTCATCTTTCACCCTACAAAGTTTGGCGTTTGCATTGAGAATTGGATTAAGCTTTAATCCAACAACCTTTCCCAAGGCCAAGGTTCAGCCTGAAGTTCCCCTAGAGACATGAGTTAAGTCTAAAATTCGGTATTGATAGGGAAAATTAGATTTGGTCTTAATCCTCAAGGCCTTCCTAAGACTGAGGTTGAGACTGAGGTTGAGACTAAACTTTGATTTCTCTCCCAAATTCGGTAGTTTCACTGAGGATCAGAATAATGTTGTTCCTTTTAGCCTTCCTAACCTCGAGGTTAGGTCTGGGTTTTGCCCCAAGTCCTCACCAAACTTGATGGTAGCACTTCAAGGGGATTAGGCCTATTTCAAAGGTTTTCTTAGCCCGGGTTTTTGATCAGGGTTCTAAATTTGGTGATTGCAGCCCAATGGAAAGGATTGGTGTTAATCTTGAACATGTTCCTCGCAATGAATTTGTCCCCACACTCGAGATCCGCTCCCAACTTCAATGATCACAGTCCAAAGTAGAATAGACACTATCCTCAAAGTTGTCCTAGGACCAAATTTTGTCTTAAGTGTAAATGTGGCAAGCAAAATCATAGCATGGACTTGTTGATGTGGCTAAAGTTGCTCTCCGACTCTCTCCAATCAACAAATAATAGAATTGCTGAGTATCCTATCCTCTCTTGAATAAGAAAATCGCTAATGTTGTTTTAGATGATCAAAGGGGACAATCATAAGGTTCCAAATGTCAAGTCTTGACTGCGGGATAGCTTAGCGGTTTGATGTGTTTTGCTGGTAACACAGGGGGGCTTACGTATATGACAAGTTGGCCTGCATCCGACGATGCTGCGATTCTCAGACTGGGGAAATAAATAACAAAAAGGAAGAGTTTATGAATCCTAAGCACAATGACATTAACAGTTAATGCTGCGGGTAGATAGATTTCCATAAACTAACCCCTGCTTCACCAAAGATATACTCACAACTTAATGTAAATGTTATTCAATTTTCAATTCAAGATGCAAGTTATATTCAAGGTTATCTTTTCTTTCAAGTATATGTTATTTCTTATTATAATAAATCTGATTATTATCTGGTATGTTGCAGATGGAGAAAGAGCATTTATGAATTTCAATGTTCTTCTCATAATCACCGATTGATATATATATGCCAACAAGGAGGATCAAGCAATACCTTGACTATTAGACATGACCGATCAAGATATTACTTGATCACACCTCTTCAATCATAATCGCATTTAACTTCTACCAATCGGTGCACACATAACTAACAAGTTTAACCGATGCTAACCGATGTGCATATAGTTAACAAGTGAGACCGATACTAATCGGTATGTATGCATTTAATAAACCTGATAACAATCGGTATACATGCAGTTATTAATAAACCCGATTATTAACAATGTTATATATAAGAATCGAGGGATATGATCACAACTAGATCGTATATCATGCATACTCTTATTGATATAATATAAATGACATATCGAAGAGTAATTATATTTATCAGACGAAGGAATGATGACTGAAGTCTTATCATAGTCTACTGATGAGATAGATGATTGAATGAGAGACTTCATTTATCTCTCATTCAATCATTTATCTTACCGAGGCTATCATGTATCAACACTCCCTCTTAGCTAGGGAAGATAAATGAAAGACAACATATCTAGCATCATATTTCTCATGATGGTTAGTATTCCTTACGTAATCTTACTCTCTAGGGAATCATATCACCTAGACATGTGACATGAAGTATCATCAATCATCTGATACAAGAAATCACATCACCTAAACACATGACATGAAGTATCACCTAAACGCGTGATACAAACGTTCATCACATTAACTTGTGATGACAAGATATCACCCAAGCACGTGATATCAGTATTGCCTAAACACGCAATACTTTAATAATAAGCACATGAGAATAGTCAAATTCTCAACTTATCCAAGTTGTGGTATGTGCACTAACATTTTATTCAAATGTTTTACCACAACACAATCATGGCACATCCATGGCATACCAGAGATCCAACATGATAACTGGTTTGAACATCATAAGATCGTCACCTTATGATGTCTACATACAAGTGTTCATTATCTGAGAGAATGTCACCTCTTAGACATGAACACAGGGGGTTAAACCCATAAAAGTCCTAACATGACAAAGAAGTTTACACATAAAACATCTTAATAAGTATACGAGTACAAAGCAAATTTAATTTCAATCATACCAAGATTTTTTTTGAAGTGCTCAACTTTCACCCTTGAAAGTGGTTTGGTAAGAATATCTGCTGTTTGATCTCCTGTACAAATGTATTCCAACTGGATCACATTCCTATCCACCATGTCTCGTACATAATGATATGGAATCTCAATATGTTTGGATCGGTCATGAAACACCGGATTCACTGAAAGTTTTATACAACTTTGGTTGTCGCAATGAATAACTGTAGGCTTCATTGGTTCATCGAATAACCCCACAAGCAACTTTCTAAGCCATACTGCCTCTCGAGAAGCCATGGAGGCTGCAATGTATTCGGCCTCAGTGGAACTCTGTGCTACTGATGACTGTTTTCTGCTGATCCAGGATATCATGGCTGAACCTAAATTGAAACAGCATCCTGAAGTGCTTTTCCTGTCAGTTACACTTCCAGCCCAATCTGAATCTATGAATCCGTGTAGATCTAGTTCAACTCTCATATTTGAGACCAAGTTTTAGGGTACCTTGTAGATATCTCATGATATGTTTTACTGCTACCAGGTGTATCTCCTTTGGTTCACACATAAACTGACTCAAGGCATTAACTGCATAACAGATATCTGGTCTCGTATTTACAAGATACATCAGGGACCCAATCATTTGCCTGTATAGAGTAGGATTTGAGGGTTGTGATTTTGCTGCAGCTTCCTTAAGTTTATGAAGGTTTGTTTCCATTGAAGAGGTCATGGGTCTGCAGTTTAGCATTCCAAATCTCTTCAAAATGTCCAAGGTATATTTACCCTGGTTTAGTATAATGCCATCAAAATTTTGCCATACTTCCAAACCTAGGAAGTAATGAAGGAGTCCCAAGTCCTTCATATCAAATTCTTTAGCAAGGTCTTTCTTACACTGATCTATGAGGTGATCTTTTCCAGTGATTAACAAATCATCAACATATAAAATCAATATCAACATATCACCTTTGTTTTGCTTATAGTACAGATTTGGATCTGCATCATTCTTTGAGAAGCCTAGCCCTAAGAGATAAGTGTCAATTCTTTCATACTAGGCCCTGGGAGCCTATTTAAGCCCATAAAGAGCTTTCTTGAGTTTACATACATGAGATTCTACATCATGAATCTCAAACCCTTCACGTTGCTCTAGGTATACTTCTTGTGTAATCTCTCCATTAAGAAATGCTGTCTTTACATCCATCTGATGTACTTTCCATCTTTTTGCTGCTGCAATGGCTAAGATTGTTCTTACTGAGTTATATCTGGCTACAGGTGCAAAGGTTTCTTCATAGTCAATTCCTTCTTTTTGTGAGAACCCTCTGGCTACAAATCTAGCCTTGTGTTTCTCAATGCTACCATCTGCAGCATGTTTGATTTTGAAGAGCCATTTGGAGGTGACAACAGATTTCCCAGTTGGCCTAGGAACAATCTCCCAAACATCATTTTTCATAATGGATTGGTATTCCTCAGACATGGCATTCTTCCATACTTGATGTTTAAGTGTATCTGATACATTATTAGGTTCAACTTTTGAGAGATCATTCATGAGAGCAACGTAGTTGGTGAGTTTGTTAGGCTTTTTGCTTTCTCTGAAGGTTCTTGAAGAAGCAACATACTTTTGAGCTTCTTCTATAGTTTTGGTGGCCCATAGTGGTCTTTTCTTGAAATTTTCTCTAGGTGGGTTTTGAGTTTCACCTACATTTTCCTCAAGACTCTCCCTCTAAAGCTCAGAAGCAGGGTCTTCCTCTATGCTAGTGGTAGGGATATAGACTTCAGGTTCTATTGAGCTTTGGGCTCTTTTGAAGGCTAAGTCTTCTTCAAAGATTACATCCCTACTCAGTTCAATATTCCTCTGACCAGGTATATAGATTTTGTAGGCCTTAGAGGTTTCACTATATCCTACGAGCATTCCCCTTTTTCTAGAAGGTTCTAATTTTAATTTTTCTCCTTAGGTACATGAATATAGACAGGACACCCAAATATTCTAAGGTGGCTGATATCTGGCTTTGTTTTAGTAAAGACTTCCTCAGGGGTTTTAGCTTCAAGATGGGAGTGAGGACATCTATTTTGTATATATACAGCAATGCTTGTTGCTTCTGCCCAAAGATTGGTATTTAGATTCTGATCAAGAATTGTGGCTTTGGCAACTTTAAGAATTCTCCTATTTTTCCTCTCAGCTACCCCATTTTGTTGAGGATTATAAGGTATAGTAAGCTCCCTCTTAATCCCAACATTTTTACAAAAATCTTTAAACAAATCTGAGGTGTATTCCCCCCCATTGTCAGTTCTTAAGGTTTTGATTTTATTTCTTGAGTAGTTTTTTGTTAGTGATTTAAATTCCTTAAACCTATTAAGGATCTTTTCTGATTCTTTACATTTCAGAAAGTAGATCCAAGTTTTCCTAGAGTAGTCATCAACAAATATTACATAATACAAAAATCCCCCTAAAGAAGGTACGGACATAGGTCCACATACATCAGAATGAACTAACTCTAGAACCTTGCTTGTTTTCCTAGTACTATTTTGAAAAACACCCTTAGCATTTTTACCTAGGGCACATCCCTTGCATGCCCTTGAATGATATTGCTTTAACTTAGGTAGGCCTGTGACAAGGTTTCCCATTGATGATAAAGCTCAAAAATTCAGGTGACCTAGTCTTCTATGCCAAACTTCATTAGCATTTGTAGTTTCATGGATTAGGGCTAGGTTGGGCTCTGTGCACAGCTCATACAAGTAGCCTTGTCTTTGACCAATGGTTTTAGCTTTCTTGATAGATGAATTCTTTGGCCAAGCCAACACTTTGTTGTCCATGAAGGTCACTTTGTACCCATTATCCTCTAGTGCTGATATGGAGACTAGGTTTCTCTTGATGCCTGGGACATATAATACTCCTTTAAGGTCCAATGATATGCCTGACTTTAGTTTGATGGTGCAGGTTCCAACTCCTTTGACTGGATGTGTGGAGTCATCTCCGATAGTCACTTCCTCATCATTCTCCTCTATCATGGAGTCTAGCACTTCTCTAAACCCTGTAATGTGTTTGGATGAGCCACTGTCAATCACCCAGGAGTTAACCTTGTTTGATGCTTGGTTTGTAAGTGCTGAGTAGAGTACATACTTCTCCGAGTCATCTTCCCCTTTAGATTTTCCTGCTTTGGCAAATGTGGCTTGTTGTTTGGCTCTTTCCGGACATTTGGCAACATAGTGTCCGAATTTGTCACATCTGAAACATTGAATCTGTGAAAGATCCTTCTTGAAGGTGTTCTTGCCATGACAACCTTTTCTCTTCCTAAATTGTTTTTGCTTGCTTTTCTTATTGGAGTTTGTATTTAGGACTTGAAGATCTTCATCTATATTCTTTTGTTTCATCCCTTTCTTATTTAACCTTGATTCTTCTTGGAGACAATCTGCCTTTAGCCTTTCAAACTTTGGAAATTTATCCCTTGCATTGATGCCTTGGACGAATGTTTCCCATATACTAGGCAACCCATCTAGAGCAATGAGTGTTAATTCTTTGCTTTGGATCTCATATCCATGGGTTGCCAGCTCATCCCTTAGGTCTGATGTCCGCATGAAGTAGGCATTGATTGACTCCCCTTTGGTCATAGCTATATGATTTATTTCTCTCTTTAAAGCTAAGGTTCGACTAGCATTGGATATCTCAAATGCATCTTTAAGTGCTTTGAACATGTTGTAGGCCGTTTCATGTTTCCTTATGATGGGCATAATATTATTCCTTACTCCATCAACTATGATTTTGATGGCCTTTTCATTTCCCTCTATCCAAGTTGCTTTGTCAGGTTCAGTCTCAGGTTCTGTAGTTTTAGTTTTTACAAATGATTCAACTTTATTTTCTCTTAGAATCATCTGAATTCTGAACTTCCATGCTGAGAAGTCATCACCTCCTCCGAGTCTATCTTCGAATTTGATAGTGCTAGCCATTAGGAGAAATGTGATGTTGAATATATGCTTGTCTTGAATTTTCCACAAAATTGAATAGCCTCAGGTTCGATTTAACTATAGCTTTGATACCATGTAAATGTTATTCAATTTTCAATTCAAGATGCAAGTTATATTCAAGGTTATCTTTTCTTTCAAGTATATGTTATTTCTTATTATAATAAATCTGATTATTATCTGGTATGTTGCAGATGGAGAAAGAGCATTTATGAATTTCAATGTTCTTCTCATAATCACCGATTGATATATATATATGCCAATAAGGAGGATCAAGCAATACCTTGACTGGTCAGACATGACCGATCAAGATATTACTTGATAGCACCTCTTTAATCATAATCGCATTTAACTTATACCAATCGGTGCGCACATAACTAACAAGTTTAACCGATGCTAACCGATGTGCATATAGTTAACAAGTGAAACCGATACTAATCGGTATGTATGCATTTAATAAACCCGATAACAATCAATATACATGCAGTTATTAATAAACCCGATAACAATCGGTATACCGTGCATTAGTTAAGAACCTGATTATTAACAATGTTATATATAAGAATTGAGGGATACGATCACAACTAGATCGTATATCATGCATACTCTTATTGATATAATATAAATGACATATCGAAGAGTAATTATATTTATCAGACGAAGGAATGATGATTAAAGTCTTATCATAGTCTATCGATGAGATAGATGATTGAATGAGAGACTTCATTTATCTCTCATTCAATCATTTATCTTATCGAGGCTATCATGTATCAACACTTAACACGAATAGTGCAAGCTCCAAGGGAATGAAGGATTTTCAGACTGGAGGTACTCATTTAGGCACCCAATGCTGGCGCAGCCCAAGACAAATGCCTACAAATGAACTAAGCACAATAGTAAGGTTCAGACTAACCATACACGATGACCTACAATCAATAGGCCCCCAATGGTATGAACCTGAAATACATCAAATACCCCCCACATTTCACCATTAAAATCATTGAACTCTACTTAACTAGCTGAAAGGAAATCATGCAAACAAAAGAAAACAAAAACAACAAACACCATACTTCAATGTTCATATATTGATTTCAACTGCCATTACATCAACTTCTTCCACCAACTCTATTCTACTCCTAATCTGAAAACTGCCTAACTATTCTAACCTTTAACTCCTAAAAATCAAACAATTCTAACCCTTAATTCCTAAAAATCTAACTAATTCTAACCCTTAACACCTAAAAATCTACCCAATTCTAACCCTTTACAAAATAGAGGCATCTGCCTTTTATAGATTTTACATTTCAGATCGAGGGCTAGGATTTACTGCATCCTAAGGTTGCAATCTGCCTTCTAGAAGCTTGGCAGCATTAACCCATGCGTAGTAACTTTCAGTTGTCCTCCCAACCACCTCCTCAGCTACTGACCATTGTTCTACATCAATTTGGTCAACAGGTAGCTAATGAATAACTGACCTGTGTACCCCCTTGTTTTAAATGGGGCCCACAGGTATTTATTTACAATGATGCAATTTTTTTTGACAAACTGATTTTTTGGAATCTCCAGCTGTGCAATTTCTGAGTGTTCTGCTGATGCTTTTCAGAGACTCACAACAACATCACTTTGGGCCCGACTTTATGGTGCGCTCTGCAATGCTCAATGATCACCATTTTGATCCTGTGCGCTGTGATTGTTTCCTTCATTTGGCCTTGGCGCTCTTCAATTTGAGCTTTAAGTTTTCCCTTGGCTTTTTCTAGTGGTGTTGACTTGCAAAAGGAAACGAGTTCGACTTGAATCAATTACCTTGAATATATAAATAATTGTGGCGAATATTAATTGCTTTCAAGGTAAGTTGAGCCTCGCTCTGACTAAATGATCACGCTTTACCCCTCTCATTACTTCGTTTGTCTTGAGAGAAAAGTTTGATGATTAAGGAGCAAAGTGCGTAGTGAAAAACTCTATTTAAGACCCCCCTCTTTACTTTCAACTTAACGTTCCAATGCACAAAGGAGAAAACTCGGGATTTCGAGGCAAAAGTGTCAAAAGACACTTAGCATTTTGAAATGCCTCTCTCAATTTCGCCACTTAGCCTTTTGAGAGAAAAACTTGGCTTTGAGAGGCAAAAGTGAAACTTCGACCCTTGTCATTTTAACTCATTTCCCTTCATTCCAATTTGTCATTTTGCCTTTTAATGGGAATTTTTGGTTTTGAGAGGCAAAAGTGTAAATGCAAACCGTTGTGTTTTTAAAACGTTTCTCCCCTTTTCCTTTGATATTCGCTACTTCACCCTTTAAGGGAGAAAATCAGTGATGTTGGGAGAAAGTGCAACAAGATGTCTCACGTCTCAAGTTTATCTCACCTTAACTTGGCGTTCTAAGGGAAAAGCTTGGTCTGGAGAGGCAGAAGTGCAAATACAAACACTTAATGCTTTGATGCCTAATTTCTATTGATTTTCTCTCTTTGCCTTCAATTCGCCTGATTTGACATTGAGCCACTTTAAAGGGAAAAATCTAGGCACTTTAAGGGGCAAAGTGCAAAATGTTTAAAAAAATGCCTCCATCCTTATTTCTTTTAATTTAACATTTCACCATTTTTGGGCATTTTTAGGCGATTGAGGATGAAAAAGGGTGATTTAAAACGTTTCAAATTTTATTTTAAATAACCCCCCTTCATTATTCTTACTTTATCAGCTCCTTAGGGAAATTTTCGGCATTTACATGGTGAATATGAAAATCGCAATTTATGTTTTGGGATAGAGGCGTTTTGACTTTAGAATACAAACTTTATATAAATCGATCCCTCCCTTGTTATTATTTTGGCCTTTTATCGGGTCTTTATTGGCCATTTTAGAGACTATCGACAAAAAAAGGACTTCGTTTTGCTGAACTTGAGTTTTGCGTGATGCTTTTGGTGGATTATGGGGGCAATTTTCGGGGATTTCACTTGTGATGTGAAGACCATTTATCGTTTAGCGCCCCTGTGTTCACCTTCGACTTTGGTTTGGCTCGGGATTTTATCGACATTTACAAAGGGTTTGGAAGATTCCACAGGGCGCGATATTAAGCTTTCTTTCCAATGCCCAAGCCTCACCTTTATTGGGGTTTTCTCGGCATTTAGAAGGGCAACATGAGGGCATTTGAAAATGCTTTGAAAGATCGAACTTTGGGTTTCTATCGGCAAATGAAGGCACAAAGATGAAGGGGCGATTGCATTTTCTTTACATAGATGCCCAAACTTTTCCCTTTTCAAAAACTTCAACCCTTATATTGCAACTCTCGAGATTATTCTCAGCAACTTCAGAGGAATTGAAATGTGTTTCTTACTATATTCTCTGTGCTTTGTCTTGGCCGGGATTTTTATTGGCATTTTTGAGGGTGCTTGGTGAAATCATTCTCACCAATCTTTGCCCCCTTTTCTGTGCAACTTACGGTTTTGGCTCTGCATAATAGAGGGGGTGTGATTTTCGGCTTTTCACTATGCACTTGAGATTACTATTTTGGGGAAGGCTGTGGACAATTTCGAGATACATTCGACATTTGCAAGGGCAATAAAAATAAACGATTCATTGCAAAACAATCGAACTCATTACTTTCGCTGGTTCTGGTGGCCTCTGGAAGCAATATTGGGGGGGGGGGGGGGGTTCTACGGCTTTAGTAGAGCATTTGGAAGGTAATGAAAAGCTTGAATTTGCCTATTGATCCCTCTCATGTAGGGTAAGAAGAGGGGTTCCAGTGTTGGCGACGAGGTGTGTTGTCCAAAGCACAAGAAGACCTAGTCCGTAAACTTGCCCTAACACCGGACTGTTCCCTTGGCCTCAATACTCTTCCTAGTGCCGAAGCTAAAATGACCTTCTAGGTCTTGATTCATGGGACATGATTTTAGAACGATGTTCATCAAGATGAAGATGCTACTAGGGACAAGTCTTGAATTGTGTGATAACAATCAAGGTGAGAGTGGTGAATGATGGAGCCCCATACGAATTGATTAATCTTTGAATTGCTTGTCTATGCAGGGTAAGGTGACCACCAAAGGAATCCGAGAGATGGAATGATCAAAGAGATAGAGACCACCAATAAGGCAACAAGAGGAAATCCCGAGCACAGAATTGATGGTATGATCACAGAGCAATGCCAATGAAGAACGAGCCGCAAAGTCGAAGACAAAGCACAAGGATAAAGGCCACCATCTCAGTACAAGGAGGCCAAAGTGATGCCATTTCCGAATCTCTAGAAGGCTGTGACAAGACACAAAAATGCTGCAAGAGCATGCAGAAACAAAGAATGAATAGCTAGGTTTGAGCTGGAAAATGATTTATTGTATAAAAAGGATTAACCTATTGTTAAAATGACAACTTTTTGGTCCAATTTAATGCAATTTAGGAGGGTGCCAGGAGTTAGTTATTTGTCCAGCTACCAATTTTGTCCTTTGTGACAAAAAGTTATCATGCCTAGTTGTCATTTTATCCAGTAGCGGGAGGCAGCCAGAGGGTAGCTAAAAGGTGGTTGAAAGTGGTTGAGATCATTAACCAAAAGCTGTTAGGGTTTTTAAAGGGTAAATCTGGGCGATTGAATGGATTAAATAAGGGCCATTGATTTAGAATGTAAAGTTTATAAAAGGCCAGTGCCTCTCTCATTGTAAAGGGTTAGAAGGTTAGAAATTAGAAGTTAGAATTAGGGCAAGAAGTAGTAGTTGCTAGCAAGTAAAATTAGAATAGAGTAGGAATTGATAAGCATAAATTGTTGTAATGGCAGTTGAAGGAAGTGAATAAAGCATTGACGCATGGTGTTTTGCCATTTGCTTTCTCTTATTTGCATGGTTTCTTTTCATCAAGTCAGTAAGTGTTGTGACGTATTCATACATCGCCCCATTGCAAATGAGGACCCCGACTTTTTCGCTTTCTAGGGTAGTTGTCTTAGCTTAGCCGTTGGCAATGTTTGGGTTTTTCGCTATTAGCCTTTGCATTGGAGAGGTATAGTTGGTTAAGAAGCCAGGAGTTAGGTGAATAACCCTTTTGTGAGGTGTGGAATGAAGTAATATGAGATGAGGAGTCAAGTCAAGAGCTGGATGGAGGAGTCCTTTATATCAAGACTAGTCAACATTGTAGTGTTTCCTTCATCAACCAGATGATTTGAGCATACTTCAGTGAAAGGTGACTTTCAAGAGCAAAATTTTGACTAAGTATATAAAAATTTCAAGTGTGCCCTAGTAGGAGCGAATTTTACTTCTATTTCTCCTCATTATGAGTGAAATCCTTTCCAAGCTCTCCAAGTCACTCAAGATGCCTCTAAGCATTGTGCAATGTCTCAATTCAAGCAAGAAACACAATGCAAAATCAATAACCTTGGATCAGGTCAAGTATGTAGGCAACTTCAAGTGCTCCCTAGTTGGAGCAAAATCTGCTTCCATTGCCCATAGGTGAAAGCGATGTAAATTTCTTGAGCAACATTTGAGCGAAATGAGTGAGTTCATAAGCCTTTTGCAACATTTCGATCATAGAGGAAGTGAAGCCCATCACGATTTCAACCAAGGAATGAAGAGAGACTGCTAATAAGGGTTACTTCAAGTGCTCCTCTTTTGGAACAAAATTCACTTCAATTGCCCCTTTCTTGGAGCGAATTTCACTTCATTTGCCTTGAGTTGAAGGCGAAGTCACATTCAAGGTGATTTTTGAAGACTTTTGGTGTATAGGAGCATAAACTAAGACTAAGTGATGAGATTCAACTCAAAGGTGCATTTTTAAGCTACTTCAAGTGCTCTTCTTTTGGAGCAAAATTCTCTTCAAGTGCTCCTTATTGAGAGCGAAATTCACTTCAAGTGCTCTTTAGTGGAAGCGAATTGCACTTCCACTGCCCTGAGATAGGAGCAAAATTTCTTCTTAGGCCTTCCATGAGGTGAATTTGGCATGTTTTCATAAATGAATGGTTGAAAAACTCAAGGTTAGAACCTATAGAATGAAGGGAAGTGAGTAAGAGCGAGTTCAATTCCAAGTTTGAAGATCACTTCAAGTGCTCTAAGTTTAGAGCGAAATTCACTTCAAGTGCTCCTTCTTTGGAGCGAAATTTACTTCATGTGCTCTTCCCTTGGAGCGAATTTGCCTTTGAAGCCTTGAAGAATATGATTTGGTGCGTTTGAGTTGTCATGGATAAAAGATAGTGAGCAAGACTTCAACTTCGAGGAATCATTTCAATTGCTTCTTCTTTGGAGCGATTTCAACTTCAAGTGCTCCTCAGTTGGAGCGAAATTTGGTTCATTTGCTCAGGGTAAGGTGTGAAATTGCTTATAGAACATTGGCTTGAGCTGATTTGATGTCTTCATGTGCTTAGAAGGGAGAATTTTCGAATTTAACTTGATGAAGGGCGAGATTTGAGAGAACTTCAAGTGTTCCCTAGTTGGAGAGAAAAACACTTCAAGTGCTCCTCAGTGGGAGCAAAATCCTCTTCAATTGCCTCTATCTTGGAGCGAAATCATCCTTAAAATGTGTGGTGAAGAGAATTTGATGGCCTTTGCATGTGAGCACTTAAACTCAAGAGATGAATTGATGAATGAAGAAGCAAGTGAATGGAAATTTGGCTAAGTACCCAAATACTTCCATTGCTCCCTAGTAGGAGCGAAATTCCCTCCCAATGCACTCATCATGCCTATAAAGCACATAAAAACCACAAAATATATCAAGCTAGAAGAATTATCAAGGATATATATTGTGTGTTTGATATTATGTTTGTTTTGTTTTGCAGATGGGAGAAGATGGTGATTGCAAAGCAAAAGAAGGGGAGCAAGATCTACACCACCATGCAAATGGGAAAACTTCATTTACAAGCACGAAAATGCCCTAGAGGAATCTCAACTCTCACCGCACCATGGAGACATGAAGAGATCAAAGGAGTGCAAAGGAGAAGTCATTCAATCACCCCAAGGCAAGCAGACAAGGATGGAGGAATAACTTAGCTACATCAATGCTTCCCATCATCACTACTTTGAGCGAACTTGAAATGTTGAGTATCAAGAGATATCTCTCAACATCCCTTCATGATGATGATTCAAGAGCAAGTAGATATGGCATCCCAGTCAAGACTCACCAAATCAAGGAGTTCCACCTCAACATGTCTTAATTCAATGGACTTGACTCGTCCATGATGGCACAAACTTTGAGTCACCTACCCCTATTATCTATTGGTTGAATATTCCAGATATGACATGTGTCCAAATATTGCAATTATTTCATTGGCCAAAATTGAGTTTGTTGTAACAAACCCTAATTAGGGTTTCATTGCAAAATCTCAACCATTAATCTCAAATTGATCTAAGCCGTTGAACTGTATTGAGAGCATTATAAAAGGCTCAAGGTCTTCATTTGTAATGGGGATTAATAATAGTAAGAGAATAGTGATAGTTAGAGAATAGAATAGTGAATAAAGAATAGTTAGTAGTTCAAGAAAAGATCAATAACAGATAGTAGCTAGAGTAGAGTAGGAGGAGAAGGCAGAAATTGTTGCCAAAAGTTGTAAATAAACTTCCTTTTCATTGAAGTTATGGTGGAATGTGTTGTTTCTTTTTCCACATTAGATGGTGATAATTAGATTGAATGGAAGAATTTGTTGAATGCATTTGTGTGGAATCCATTTAGTCCACACCACTAGCCATTTGCTGATTGTAAGTGTACCTTGCATGGTCAATTGGAATGATGAGCTTAACTTCGAATTGTTATACATCCATTATTGATGCATTAACTTGAATGGTAATCAATGTTTAATGGTAATGATTTGAATATCTGTGAACTATCCCTTAGAAGATTGCACTGAGCTTGTGTCAAATTGTTTAGTTTGATGGTGGGACCTCGCCCGGTAAGATTCCATCGAATCATTCACTCTTCTCCTTCATTCTTAGGATTAGAGTAGACTCCGTAAACCCTATGCCTTTTGCCCTTTTTTATTCTTCAAGCAAATAGTTAGAATCTAAGTTCCGACGATTCAAGCATTCAACAATTCAACGTAAGTCCCCTTGCGATTCTAGCACAATCACATCAAACCAACGAGCTTATCCACATGTCGTGACCCAACATATAAGAACCTTGGAGTTATCTCAAGTGATCCTTGTGCGAATCTTCAGCATTTGAGAGACTTTGTTCAAGAGAGGATAAGATACTTTTGGGTATTTTATTTTGTGTTTGCATGTGCATGAAAAACACATCAACAGGAAGGACCAATGATCTTAATGTTGAAGTGTGAGGGTATTTGATCTGATTTTAGGTTCATACCTGTTGTCCTCATTTTTGTTTTCAAAAATGAAGGACCACTACGGTGAAATTTTTATGAAAAAATTGAAATTTTTACTCTATGGCATGCTTCCCGAGGCAGAATTTCGACTAATCCTTGGACTGGCTTGATCCTCAGTTCATTCTCAAACTACGTTTCGAATTTCGTCCAATTTTGGGTTCGTTTGCTATGCCTTTCCTTCAATTTCGGGTTTTAAAACCCAGACTGCAGGTGGAAATTTTCTTCAAACTGCAAGTTTTAATGATATTCATTGTTATGGTCTTTGTAGGGGAATTTTTGATCAATTACATGTGCACTTTTATTTTAAATATGTCACTTGTAATTTATTTTAAGTTTCCCCTTTGTTGTTTTTATCTTTTTATTGTTTTTTGGTCATTTTTAGTTAAAATAGGGATTTTTTGGCTCAACTGCAAGTAAACTTGCAGTTTGTTCAAAAAACCCCTACTTTAATGGTTTTTACATGTAATAGGGATTTTAAATCCCCATTACATATGTGCAAGTGTTTTTAACTTGTTGTAGGGATTTTATTTCCCTTTTACAAGTATTTTTAAACTTGCAGTTTGCTCCAAAAAACCCGATTTTGCCTTGCAAATGCATTTTTGACAATTTTAAACATGTCATTTGTCCAAAAAAACCCGATTTTGGCATGAAAGTGGGAAAAGTGAAAATAAAACTTGTTATTTTCTCTCTAAAACCCGATTTGCTTCATTTTGGACAAATTGAACTTGTCATGTGTCTCCCAAAACCTGATTTGCATGAAAAATTGATTTGTTGAAGATTTCAAAGCAATTTTTTGTGGAGATTTTTTAGGGAGGAAAGGCGTATTTGCTTCTACCCTATTTTCATGCAATCATCAACATCTTTCATGCCAAATGGAGGTTATATTGACTGGTTTTTGGAGCTAAATCAGCAAAAACGTGGTTCTTTAAACCCACATTTTGGGCGCTTTTTACTTCATAAATCTGCAGTCTCCTTAAGCGTTTTGTCTTCTTCTACCTAGGCGTGGAGGGAGAGAGGGTTTTCGCACCATTTAATGATGTCGTTGGAGTTTATTATGGTGGCCACGTGATTTCCTTTGGCCACGTTTTCTCCCTTTGGCAGCGTTTTCAATCATTTGGATCATTGTTTCTTCTTCTACCTTAGGCGTTTTGCTTGGATGCACACTCTCATTGGCATTTTGGTCCTCCAAGTTTAAGATTGCTGCTATATTTGGGGCATTTTTACAAAAAACGTGATAAGGGTTTGATTTTCCGGATTGCTCCTTTTCACTGGTTTTGCTTCTTCATTTCGAGAATTGTTGCATTGTTGGAGAAGCATTTTGCATTTTTAAGAAAGGTATGTTCTCCTTCCTTTCTTCTCTTCATTTTATTATTTTCTTGTTTTCTTTATTTTTCGTTATTAGTTACATTTTTTGGCATGTGATGTTCTTCCCTAAAAATATTTGGTTTTTGTGAAAGAAATCTTCCCCTGGAAATGCAATTGTTGAATTGCATTGTTCTTCTCAAAATTCCTTCTTAACTTGTATTCGGGATTTTTAATCTCGATTACAAGTTCGCTGGAAATTTTTGTCCTTCCCCTACAATTAAGGAATTTAATCATTTTTGGTTAAAATTCCAAGCTTGAAAAGTGTGAAATACCCCTCCCTTGCAAATTCGGGTTTTAAAAACCGGATTACATGTTGAAGAGTTCTTCCCATTTTCATAAAAATGACTTTCCCGGATATTCCCATTTCTATCCATTCATGTTCCCCATATCCGTACTTTCCATTTCCATCATTTCCCGCAAGTCAGAATCTCATTTTTCGTCCATTTCTCCATTTTTGAATTTACAAGTGTACTTGTATTCGGGTTTTAAAACCCCGATTGCATGTATGTCCTTTCCAACTTGTATACTTGCGAAAATTCTCTCAAGATCCGAAATTGGTCAAAGTCAAGATTTTCCCATTTCTCCATATCTCCCCTCTTCCTCTCACAAAACCGTAAAATTCAGAGATCAAAGTTTTACCCATTTAAAGAAGGAAGAATGATATTTGCAGCTGATTATGATGTTGCCTTAACTCTTTTAAGTCTTCATCACAACATTCTAGGTTCACAATCAATGTCAGATTTGCCGGCATCGCCAACTCCAAAGAAAATGAAATACAAATATGACAAATACCAGAATGAGGTTGCACCTTCCCAGGTTCTTCTCCTTTGGATCGCATCAGGGACACGGAAATAGGGCACATTGATATGGCAGAATTCATCAACAGGGTAGAAGATCCACAGGATAACAACTTGCAGCGGCTGTTGGACAGCCATATCCATCATGCATCTTCTTTCCCAGTGGCTGCCTTAGAACTTGAGTTTGTTCTTGCATGCGCCCATCATTTTGACAAAGAGTCAAGAGTCATCAAAAATGATGATGGTGAAGCTATAATTCGACTTGATGCGGATACAATCGAGAAGGTCTTCAAAATACCTCCTGCACCTGTTTATATGGAAATCACCAAAGAAAGTGCGGCAGAGTATTATGTGAAAAGGGAAAAAGATTGCAAGCGACACATCAATAAGTGGATCCAAGAGCCACGTCCTTCCTTCTCAAGATGGGCAAAGTTGTACCGTTGTGATTTCAAGTGGGAGATAGGAGACACCATCACTCTTCTCAGCAGGATGATGGGCCTTGAGCACTCTAATGTCTTTGAGCCATGGATGTATCAATTCATTATGTTCATACGATAGTCGCATCACATTTCATGGGGTGAAATCATCAGCGATGTTTTGTGCGAACAACTTGCAGCAGTACCGACCACTATGACCTTCTTCATGAATTCTTATTTGGTATATTTAGCAGTGTCACTTAGACACTTTCCAGGTCTTTCTACCAAGGGTGATCGCTCGCTTATACCAGTTTGGGAATAATATGACCAGTTGCCATTGAAACCTAGCAGACTGCATTTCAGAAGAGTCCAAGATGCATTCTTCGGATATTTCATGTGTCAGTTTGACGTGGATCTCAGAAACAAAGGAGTATCAGATGAGGCATGGGTCAAAGTGTCTGAGTATGGGTGTTTATTCCTGCAATTTCCCACCTTCGCCTATATGAGGATTGGATGCTATGATGGACAACCATACATGCTTCCAAGATACCCAACCGATAAGATAATTCTTATGGAGTTGGGAAGACAGATCATGGCTGTTCATACTTTTCAGTCTGCTAGACACAAGGTTGGAATGGGGATCTCTAGCACAAACCCATTGAAAATTGGTCGATATTCCCTTGTCACATTTGTGAAGGCTAAGGCCATGGAGGCTGAATTGCAGGAAATCAAGCTTAAAAGGTTCAAACCTAGAGCTGATTTTGATTATAGAGGTATGAAGGAGAAGATCAAGAAATCCTTTGTGCATGTTCATCGCATTGAAGACATCTGGGTAGATCTCCGCACGGAAGCCGAAGTTCTGAAGATGGATTACTGCAGGCTCACTGTTGAGCAAATTGTTGACTTGAACTTGGCAGATATCCCACAAGGGATGATTGATGACGGGCATATACTTGATCCTGAATACATTTCACGAAGGGTTGAGGAAGCTCCACTTCCTTTGATCCAATGGTCACACAAGGAGTGCGTCTCCATCCTTGGCAGATTTCAGCCTATCTTGGCCAACACTAACGCATGGCTGAAAAGTAATGCTGTTAGACTTATCAAAATCAAGGTTGGTAAAGAAGATGATTCTACAGGGCCTCTTGGACGGAAGTGTGAGATTCAGATTAATAACAAAGAGGGTGCTTCATCTTCAGGCACAAGGATCAAGTTACGAGTTAGTCGTGCAGTAGTGCTTCCTCCTGAGGAGACGACTACTCGTGGGAAGGAGAAATCACGGTTCCATGTTCGGGTGATCGATCTGGATAATCCAGAAGAGGGGCAGCAATCTGACGATGCACCTAAGTCTCCAGTTTCAGACTCGCCTCACGAGGTCATTCCTCCAGTTTACATTGAGACGCCTCTTTCTCCTCCCGATTTGCTCGTAGATGAGTCTCCTCAGAATGTAGTTCCCATTTCAGCATACGAGCCTTCTCCTGATCAACAACGAGAAAGTGTGTTGAAAGTTCCTGAAGATAATCCCACTTGCATTCAGTTATCAGAAATTGATACTTCCACTTCTGGTTTTGAAGAATTCATGAGGCAATCTTCATGTCCATTGGTAACTGAGCAAATCGTGGTCGCTATTCAAACAGATATTCCTCCCAGGGTGACCACGGTAATTCAAACAGAAACTGCTTCTCCTTTGCCTACGGCTGCTACTGGAAGTGAGTTGATGACTTTGCCTCCATGGCTTAGTTCTTTCACCCCGAAAAGAAAGAAGCAAGAGATCTCACCTGATGCCTTTGACTACCAGCAACTCAAACAATCCAGATCCAAAGTTGCTAAGAAGGCGAAGACTATCTCTAGGGTAACGGTTGATAGCAACAAGATGAAAGTAGCTGAAATTGTGGAACCTATTGCAGATAAACCACTTGATGAAATGTCAGCTGCTGATTATAAGGTCACAAGGGTAGAATTGGGCAAGCAAACACATGAGGTCATTAAACATGATGCTCAGTTTTCTGTTGCTTCACTAGTGCAAAGGTGTGACGATCTTCTTGCAAAGAAAGACAAGCTACAAGAAGAAAATCGACAGCTCATGGCAGCCATTCATAAAATCACAAAACCCGCTGCGGAAGGGAGTAACTCCATAGGTTCTTTTGGTTCCCAAGAATCGATTCGTGGAGTGGAAAGAGCTGCTCAGAAAGTACAAGCACTGGATTCCTGGGTTGATCAACTTCATGATCAATGTGTACAAGTGGTAAAAGACATTTTTCAAATAATGTCTAAGTTGGAAACCATTGAGGAGAAACTGGATCAGACTTCTAACACTTTCAAAAAGAATCTGGAAAGTGTTGAGAAAAGTCTGGCAATCTGGCGTACCATGCCCCAACAACAGCTGAGTATTTTGCAGGAGCACGCCATCATCTCTTCTAGGGTCATGTACTTGGAATTTGAGGAACTCATGGAAAACAAGACCCTTGTTCTTAAATCCCTCATTGAGGAGATCAGTGATGCAAGGAGATTCTTGGATGAAGTCTATCGAGGTATTGTCTCACATTGTGAAAGGGCCTCTTGCAATATAGTAAGTCAGGATGGAGAGCTGATTCCAGAAGAAGAAGTTCTTGCTGATTTACAAATGAGGATTCACAATGAATGGAGGAGCGAACAATTCTCGGCAGCTTCAATTCAAGCATTGATGAAACACCAAGCCTTTTTGCATGAGATCCAGTCTATCCTGGATAAAGACAATTCTGCACTCCTCCGTTGTCACAACACTATTGTGAAGACTATGGTAGTTTCTAAGAACACCCATGAACCGAATCCCAAGGAACTACAAGCGAGCATTCGGAAATTTCAAAGATTCGTGTCTTCACAAAATGCAACTTAAGTGTTTTTCAACACTTAGTTGAATTTTCCCTCTTTTGTAATCTTTAGTTGTAATTTTGTTTTGACAAGTTACATGTAAAAGTATTTTTGTAAAACGCAAGTTACACATTACTTGCACTTTTGTAATTACATGTAAGGCAACTACAAGTTGTGTCCAATTAGGACTGTAGTTGGAATAAGTCTTAGTTAGTTAGAGTAACTCTTAGTTAATTAATGAAGTCTCAGTTATTTATTGAATGAGTCTTGGTGGTTGAGAGAATCTCTCAAGTTAGTTAGGATCCTCCCACCTTTTTCTCAAGGCTCCTCTTCTATAAATACTTGAGAGGTCCATTGTAATTATCATCTTTTGGAAAGCAAGCAAAAACTCTGCCAAATTTACAACAAGAAGTCTTTGAGCTTATGTATGTGGATTGAAAGTTTTTGAAGAATAATAAAGAAGGATTACTCAAGTTTTGAGTCTTTGAGCTACATGTTTGAGTTTGAATCTTTTATTTCTTCTATGCCAAGTGTTTCTAAAGGAGCTTAGTCCAATCTGATTTGAAGTCTTTGAGCTGCAAGTAGAGAAGATTAATTAAAATAGGAAATTCTCTTGAAGGAGCAGCAAGTCTTTGAGCTTGCGTCTATTCTTGAGGAAAAATTACTGTTTGATAAGAAATAGCAGCAAGTCTTTGAACTTGCATTAATTCTTGTCTTTGTGTTAAAAGAATAGATTATTTCAGTCTTTGAGCTGTTATCTTTTATTCGTTGTAAAAATTTAGTATAGCAAAGGGTAGATAGGACTTCCAATAGTCAAGTCTTTGAGCTTGATATTGCTGTCCCATCCCGAAGGAAGTGACGAAAGTCTTTGCGCTTTCAGGAAACTTCATTTCCTTTCTCTCATTTCACTTGAAAGTAGTTACTGTTGTTCATTTTCAATCGCTATCCTTTTCTGTGAAGAGAAAAGGATATTGTCTTTCTTGAAGAAAGAAGGAAGACTGTTGTCCCATCTTGTTTTTATTTCAGTTTTAGTTAGATAGGGGGAGCCTTCCCTTAATTAGGAGAGTTTTTACTTGTGTGTTGTGGTTGAAACCACAATTTTGTATATTTCCCCCAAGTGTACAAAATTTTCAACCAACAATACCATTGGAGATTTGTTGATTGTAAATCTCTGTGCATGGTTAGTCTAAGCATATTATTACTATAAGTTCAACTATGAATGTTCATCTAAGTTGCACCAGAATTGGGTACTTAATGTATGTTCATGGTTTTTAAAATCCTTTTATTTTCCTTTGGAGATTGCACTATTTCTGTGGAGTTGCAAGTTTGTCTCTGGCTAAGCAGAAACTAGTTTTATGTGAAATCTGTCTCTTTGTAGCACTGACCATTACTATCATTGTCCCTAGGTTCTGTAAACCCTTCCTTTTTCTCTTTATTTAACCAGTTTGAGAAGTGAAGCATCAACCAGATAGCCATATCATGCAAGCTAGCTTGTCAGATGTGTAAGTTCCCTTGTGTTTACCATCAAATCACATCAACATTGAGTTATCCTAAGCACAGTCATGACTTGACATTAGAAACCTTGGGGTTATCCTATTTGGATAGTTAGAAGGCATATAGGATTTCCTTATTCAAGAGAGAATAGAATTCACTTGGTGCATTTTATTTTGTGTTGATGGAAGTGCTGAATTTCCCCATCAACACTAACCACCTAATCACCAAGCTTTTATTAAATGCCAATTAATTGAAAATAAACAACTTCCTTGGTAGAAAATGCAAGGAGCAAAGAGCAAAGAGCAAAATTCTATGCCACCTAAGATTGTGACAAACTATCATCTAGGAGAATGTTCCCCTTATCCTCTTCCTTGATGGCAAATGCAATGAATTTGGCCATGATGAAATCAAGCTCCTCCATTGGGACACTTGGCACAGTTTCCACCTTGTACTCCATGAATGCCAAATCAGTTGTACATGTGGCGAATGTCCTTTCCCATTCCAATCCTTGATCATGAAAATCATGACTGAATGAACATCCTCAAACTGATTTTCTAAAATTGATCCCGTTGCCTTGAAGATAGCCTTCATTTTGTCTTTCAACTAATCTATTTTTATACCCTTCTCATCAATCACTCTCCTTCCAAGCACGACCTTTGCTGCAATGAGGATCTTATCATAAATTCCCTTGATTAAGGTGTTCAAGTTATCACGATCCTCTTTGTCCCTGACAAGAATCTCCATCTTTTCCTTCAATGCAAAGTACCACCTGTGGAAGTCACAAGCTTAATTCACTTCCATCACAGTCCCATCTACCAAAGTTTCCTTAGGTAGATCCATCAAAACATGTAGACATGGGATAGTTTCTCCTTAACCTTGGAACTCATCTCACAATGCAAGCATACCTTGAATCTTGTCTTGAATGAATGAAATTCTTCCATATGATTGCACCAACTCCTCACTGAATACATTTGCCTTATCAAATGCTCTCCCAATCCAACCCTTTGTTGCTTGTGCTATAGCATTCTATCTTCCAAATCATCAACTGATTCTCTCAAAAGAATTGCTGGAGGAACAAATGTCTCATCTTCCTGCCAAATGGAATTCATCAAGCGTTTTATGTAATCCTTCATTTGCTCAACTTCCATCTTGAATTGATTCTTCTTTTCTTTCGTTTTTCTTAATCTTTCCTTAATCACATTCGAGGATTCATCAAATTCTTCAATCACTTGTTCTTGTGTTGCCGGTCCCAAATCAAGAGTGGTAGTCTCATATTGCTTTGGAATGATATCATCTTTTGTCTTATCCACCTTTGCGATTGCAACTTGCATCGTGCAAGATTCCGAAGTCTCCCTCATGATCTTGGAATATCTCTTCGTTGGCTTCTTCTCTACTGCTTTACTAACTCTATTTGGAAACTCCTCCGTGTCATCATCTAGCTTTCTCTCCACTATAACCTTCTTCTTCATTTGATTTCTCAACCATTCAAGAGCCATGCATTGTTCAACGTCCTCGCTTCATCATTCACCACATCATTCTCATGAAATCCTTGCAATGCTGAAATCATCCCTTCATTAATATCCTCTTCTAGGAAACCCAAGTCCACATCCTTCAGAATTTCCTCAATTGGAATTGGAATTGTTGGTCGCTCCATCAAGTGAGGATCAAGAAATTCTTTTATATGAGGATGATCTTTATCTTGATTCTGTTGTTGAGTAGACTCCATGGATTCATTCATATTTTGACCTTTAGGGACACTCGGATGAACGTCAACTTCCACTTGTGATTCATTTTCATCCATTGATGTTACATTCCTTCTCATGGTAGAGGTAATCTGTTGCACGGAAGAAGTGCTTGCTGGCGAGTGTGTCATTTCATATTTCTGCTTCTTTTGTGGTGGTTCTTCATTTGAAACTTCTTTTCTTTGTCTTCCTAGCTCGTGAAGATTCGGCTATGTCTCCCCTTTTCTTGTGACTTTTCTTAGCTTGCCTATCTCTTTCCTCTTTGGTACTGATCCTCATCCATCTCGTCCTCAAAGGATTGCGATTCCAAGTCTTCATCAAGTTATAAGTTAGAGGGATGTTTCTTTCTTTTAACCTATTGACTTGATGATCCACCCATCTTTGTGTGGATGTCACAACTAGCCTCATCAATATATTCAAATCAACTATCTCCACCTCAGACCAATTAGGGAGAGGAATTGGTTTATCCTTTTCTTCTTCAAAGTGGCATTGAATGTAGTTTCTGTCATCCTCCACTTGATCGGGGATAGGAAACAAGTGGCACACTCTAATCATTTGTAGTGACAACTTGGAACACATTCTCCTCCTTATCTCAAAATCGTTCACAATATTAACTCAACATTCTTCGAGGTGTTCTTTGTGCCTATACTTCCTAACAAAATTTATCGTGATCTTGTGGTGGGGATCAAAACTCATCCTCGACTCATATGTCACAAGGGAGTAAAATTGTATTTCCACGTCAAATGCTTCAACTACTTAAATTGAAGGACATGACTCAACTGACTCTCCCATAATGATTGGAAATGCAATCCTGGCCTTATGCTTATTCTTTTGAATTTTGTCAGACATGGACAATTGCCTTATTACTTCTAACAAAACCATCTTGTCGGTGGGATATCTCGGAAGTTGGTAAGGAGAATATGAAAATCCTTCCACTCTAATGTAAGTGAACCTGGGAAATTGAATAAACCACAATCCATACCTCTTCACTAGCTATTTAGCCTCTTGTGATATCCTCTTGTGAGTGCCCCCTTACAAAGCTTGAATGATATACTTGGAGAAGGCATCATTTGCTCTCCTGAAATGAGCGGTATTGTGAAGGTGCATTTGAGGATAGCATTCATACACCATGAATTATTTTTCTCCATTTCCCACAGGTTCTCTAGATGTCAATCCTCTATATCTCTAAGCTCTCGCTAGTAGGTATACTATGTAAGAACCCATGTAGAATGTTCGTGAATGCTCTAGGTTCTTGAACTGCTCATCAAGGTTGTCTTTGATTATTTTAGCCCAATTGATCATTTTTACTCCCTTCACTACCTCGTCAATGAAGTAGAACATCCACGGCTCAAAGTCGACACCTTGTGGGCATCCCATCACTCAGCTCAATAAGATGACAAGATCTCCATACTCTTCTTTGAAATTGGATCTCACAAGCTTCTTTGGCAATTTGGAGACATGTTGACTTGGTTTCAACATCCATGATTTGTTGATGATCTCTACACAAGACTCGGATATATTGTTGTACATCACCGATGTTTCCTCCTTGGTCTTATAGACCGTGGAGTTGTACCTTGGAATATGAAAGGTCTCAGCAATGGACTTGTTGTGACGTTTTCACACATCACCCTATTGCAAATGGAGACCCCCTTCTTTTTCGGCCCTTTTGGTCTTTTGGCTTTGTTTTTTGGACGCTTGCTATAACCTTGTCGGGGCTATGGACGCCTACTGGCAGCGAGGCTCTATCCAAGGATGCTTTTGGAGTTAAGGCAAAGCACTTAAAATTATGCAACTTGCCATGATAGAACCAAAGAGTCATAATGATCTTAAGAGATGGGAATGAATGCATTTTGCACACACTTATAATTGAAGGATGAAAGATCTTGATACAACTAAGGATTCCTCTTTCCTTTTTGAATGCCCTTTCAAGCCGACAGGTAAGTTAGTTATAATTAATTTTTGATTCTAAATGTTTAGAATGGGTTTTATCCTAGGAATATTCAGGAACATTCCTCTCATGGAGTCGCCAGATGTTGTGACCTTTTTCACACATCGCCCCATTGCAAATGGGGACCCTCTGATTTTCCTGCTTTCTAGGGTTTTGTTAGTATCCTGTGACCTTTTGCTGCGATTTCACCAAGCCTTGTCCAGTTCAGAGCATTTCAGGACCTGATGATTGAAAGTTAGTTTTTGCAAGTTATGTGATTCCGAAGTGTGAACACCACCAGAGTGCTTAGAAAGGCCAAAGGACGAAGATCGCAATCGATTTGGACGAATTTGGACAACTTTCTATTTTTAGAAAGTTTTCTTTTTTCCTTTTTCCTATTTTTTAGGAAGTTTCGTTTTTGGCATTTTTAGCCTGATCCCCGGTATGGCTATTTTAGAAAGTTCTTCCTATTTTTTAGGGATGTTCGCTTTTTGCTTTTTCGGGATGCAAACCTAGGGTTTACACTTGCACCACTGACCAGCTTCGACCGGAACTCGGAAATTCCAAGTTTTGACCCAAAAAAGCTAAATCTCTAGATTTTAGGCTTTTTGCTTTTTCAGGATGCAAACCTAGGGTTTACACTTGCACCACTGACCAGCTTTGACCGGAACTCAAAAATTCTAAGTTTTGACCTAAAAAAGCTAAATCCCTAGACTTTAGGCTTTTTGCTTTTTCGGGATGCAAACCTAGGGTTTACACTTGCACCACTGACCAGCTTTGACCGAAACTGAAAAAATCCAAGTTTTGACCTAAAAAGCCAAATCCCTAGATTTTAAGGGGCGTGATGCCTTAGATGATCCACCTAAGCATGGATTTCAAATTTCAAGTTAATCTTGTTAAATTAGATTAAACTGTGAAATTTTGAAATTTCTCTGAAAATTATTCTAAGTCTGGCTAACAAGGGCTTTGAAGTATTTTTGCAGGTTCAAACCCCACCATGATGCAAGAGAGGCCATGAAGGAGCCTTGCCTGAAGTCCGCCATGCCTTAGGAGGCTGTGTGGGTGCTCACCCTGAAGTCTGCCATGTTTGGGGAGGTCACATGGGAGCACACTCTAAAGTCCGCCAAGGTCTAAGGGGTCACATAGGTGCTCACCTCAAAGTCCGCCATGCCTTTGGGGGTCACATGGGTGCTAAGCCTAAAGTCCACCATGAGTTTGAAGGGGGTCATGAAGGGGCCTCCACCAAAGTCCGCCAAGGGCTAAAGGGGTCATGTGGGTGCCAAGTCTAAAGTCCGCCAAGGCTAGAGAGGTCATGTGGGAGCTAAGCCTAAAGTCCGCCCCAATGCCTCAGCCAAAATTCTCACCTTGATAGAGGTCTTGATGGAGGCAAGCCTAAAGTCTGCCCCAATGCCTTAGCCAAATAACATCAATAATGGAGGCCATGAAGGTGCCTTAGCCAAAGTCCGCCATGCATTTGGAGGCCATGTGGGAGCACTCTTCAAAGTCCGCCAAGGTTGGGAGGCTAAGGAGGAGGAGTGATCAAAGTCCGCCCAAGGTGGGAGCACTCTTCAAAGTCCGCCCAAGCATGTGGAAGCACTCTCCAAAGTCCGCCCAAGGTGGAGAGGTATCCAAAGTCCGCCCAAGGTCTTCAAGAGGTGAGAGAGATGCCTGAAGTCTGCCTTATGAAGGAGATGCTCCAAAGTCCGCCATACGCATGGGAAGACCCTCTAAACTCTGCCATACCTTGAAGAGGTATCCAAAGTCCACCAAAATTTGAAGAAGATGGAGATAAAATTCAAAAATCCACCTACAAATTGGAAAGTCAAACAGAGATGCCAGTGATGTCACAAAATCCATTGGGATTTCAAAATTAAATCCAAAATGAAGAAATATCTAAAAATACTCAAAATAAATCCAAAATGGAAAGTTTTTTTGGAAAAAGAGAATATTGAGAGAATATTGGAAAATTATTGAGATATTAATTCAAAATGGAAAGTTTTTTTTGAAAGGGAATATTGGAGAATTGATGAATATCTTCAAACTTAAATCAAAATGGAAAGTTTTTTTTAAGAATTAGAAGTATGAGTTGGATGATTTTAGGGGTTTTGCTTGAAGATTTAACCTTGTCTACAAATACTTCATTATCAACTTCATTATTACACCAAGAAGTTCAAAGTTACTAAGGAGAGCTTAGTAAAGTTTGTCAATTTGAAGATCATTTGGAGAAAATTCTAGATATTGCTGGAAGTGGGATAATATTTTTTGGCAGAAGGTTTACAGATTTCTGGAGAAAGGCAACTAGTACGAGGAAGAATCATCCAAACTTTTCTGAATTTTCTGAACATTTTGGAGAAAATTCCAGCCTTACTTCTATCCAAGTCAGAGGTGAAATTAAAATTGTGAATTTTCTGAAAATTTTCCAGAATTTAATAAATGATTTTTTCGAAAATTTTGGAGGAAGAAAATCCTTTTTTTGGCTAAGTATGAAATTTTTTTGAAGTTTCGACACTTGGTGGTAACCACAACCAGCCTTAAGACTGAGGGTTTTAAGGTGAAAATTCGATTTTTATGGCTAAGTATGAGAATAAAAAATGGAAAATCTTCCAACACTTAGCCATTTCGCAGCCCCATTATTTTCAAAACTTTGCAAATCATTTTCTAACTTTAAAATTTCCATTGTTTGCTTGCAGGCCCTAGACATTATGAAATTCCAGGTAGACAAAGATGCTCCTCCAGAGTCGAGGATGACTTCCAAGTGGAAGAACATCAGTGACACCAACCTCGGACACATAAATCTAAGGGAGTTTAAGAAGTGAATGTTTGGTCTAGACAACCTTGTGCCTACCACCATTGCGCGGAAAATGATGAAGAGTGGTATCGTGCACGCTGCTGGCTTCCTCCCCACCATGCAGTGCAATGAACTAGTAGTCGAATGTGCCAAACACTACAACCCCATCAGTAAGGATATTGTTGCACCTGATGGAAGAGTGTTGGTGAATGTCAGCGATGAGGCCATCAGAGAGGCCTTCAGGATCCCTGAGTACCACAACGCAGTATATATGACAAAGGACGAAGCTGACAGTCGGTACCATGACCACCTAGAGGAATATGATGCCATAGTTAACCATTCCTGGCTAGACAAGCCGAGGAAGGGCACCTCCAAACTCCAGAGAAAGAGCCTAGTACGAGCATACTTCAAGGAGGACATTGGGGACATGATTGTCCTGCTCAATAGAATAATAGGAAATCCTCAGGGAGCTCCATTCGAACCCTGGATGTATTATTTCATTAATGAAATAATCAATGGAGTAAAAATGATAGACTGGGCCTGGATGATCAGCGACAACCTAGATAGCCAACTAAGGAACCTGGAGGCGAATAGGACTTTCTTCATGAGTTCTTACTTGTTTTATTCTTTGGCCAGGACCTACAGGTACAAAGGTCTCACTTATAGAGGAGAAGTTGGGAACAAGGAGAACCAATTTCCAGTATATGATTGCTATCCCCAGCTCCACATGGAGGAGAAGTTCCATTTCAAAAGGGTGAATGATACCTTCTTGATGCACATTACCCGGACACTTCAAGGTGGCCTGCACCAGAGGCTCTCTCAAGAGTCTATGGACTTCATCGGTCGTTCGGGTGTTGGTACATCCAATATCCAAAGTTCACTTACCTCAGAATTCAGGGATTCTCTGGGCCTCCATACAAGCTTTCAGCTTACCCTACCAACTGAGTGGTGTTGCTCGAGGTTGTGAGGCAATTGGAGGAGTATATAGTGATTCAAAGGGATAAGCAGAAGAAGGCAGAGACGTCCTCACTTACAATTGGTAATGGGCTGGAAACATGTCCATCATCACAGGCTGCAGCCATCCTTGAGAAAGAACTGGCCTGGTATCCCTTCTATCAATACAAGGCAAGAAAAGATTTTGATCCATTCCATAGGATAAAGAAGATCAAAGGGACAACGTTTGAGCATAGACTGGATCTAGAAGACTACTGGGCTAATGCAGCCGATAGTTTCGAGATCCGGAAGAGGTTCTGGTCAAGAATTCCTTTGAGTATGGTGAGAGCAACGGAAGTGTTCAGAGTTGCTGATCAGGTAGAAGAAAGCCTAGAACTTCAGCAGCCGGGCTTTGAAAAGATGAAGAATGAACCCTTAGTCTTAATAGATTGGACAGAGGGAGAGAAATTGGATCTAGCAGACCTCATGAGGTCGGTGGTTGAGTACTCAAGGTGGTGGGTGTTTGAAAAGACAAAACAGTTGAAGGCCAAAGGTGTGACTTTGACTTATGAATTGATGGGAGTAGATGATACTTTGTCCATCGATCTTTGTACCTCCGCCGACGATGTTCGAAATCCAGAAAGTGTTGGGTCTCGAAAGAGGAAGGAGTTGGTTGGAAGCTCCACAAAGGTCACAGGGAAAAGGGTTGTGGGTGAGAGAAGAGAATCCAGCGAGAGTCACTCCATCCTAAGTGCTGCTTCCATTGCGCCTAATCAGAGTGCAACTGGGGAGCAAGAAATGAACATCTGTGTGATTGATGATGAAGTAAGAGTGCTTTCCCAGCCAGTTGAGGAAGTGGTGAAAGAGGTCTTCCAAAGTCCAAACAGAGAGCAAATTGAAGCACCTACAATCTTCTTGGATGGCATACCAGCAAACCCAGGAGAGGCAGATGATGAATTTGATCGGAACACTGTAGAGCAATCAACCATTCCGGATTGGCTGAGAGCAAGGATAAAGGCCAAGGTCCCCAAGGAGGCCCACTCATCTGAGGAGGTCACTGCAGCATTCATGGAGAAGGTGAATGAACCCTCTATAGCTAAACCACCCAAACCCACCAGGAAGTTTTCCCTAATTCAGAGAGACAGTGCTGGATTCAAGACAGTCCAGATAGCGGTGCCCAAAGAAGGGAAGACCAGAAACAATGTCATCGCGGATGATTACAAGGTTACCACCATAGAGTTGGGTAAGCCTACCCAGGACCAAGAGGTCCAATACTTTGATGACTCCTGCAACGTTTTGAAGGCAAGGCTAGCTCATGAAAAGGAAAAGAGGAAGAAGGTTGAAGAAGAGAACCAACAGTGGAAGAAGTATGTTCTCCATCTTACCAGCCCACTCAATCGTGAAGTCCCGGCTACTCCACCATAGCCTCTTCAGTAGGGATCAATGAAGGACTATGATGATATGAAGGGCTCATACACTCAAGAAAAGGAATGGATTTCAGACGCTTCGGTGTGTGCTGACACCCTGGTGGAAAACTTAGTATTAGCACATGAGGCAACTTCTTTGTTGATTGATTGTATCCAGGATCTAGCATCCAATTGGGAAGAGGTGGATGAAATTCAGAATGAAATACTCCCTCATCTGAAGGTTATCCGAGGCATGTCAAAGAGAAGCTTAGTGGATGCAGGCATCATATAGACAGGAGACAGGTACGACTTCGGCACGTGGTACTATACTCTGGTCACTCGGATTGAGGTTCTGAAGAAATCCGAGACCAAGTGTTTTGAGACAGAGGCAAGTGTTAGAGAGATCTTGGGCAAGGTATTCCGTGTGGCATCAAAGATCTGGAAGAAGGAAAGCCTAAGGGAGAAGCATTTACAAGCAGAGAACCTGAGAGCCAGGATTCAAGCGAGCTTCTTCAGGGATTCAGGGATGATTGACAAAGGCGATCTTTCAAAGATTGCAAACTTCCTCTCCATCGATGACAACTTCCTCACCCAAGCAGTGGAGTGGGAAGGCATCCTTGCCACATGTGTCGATGATGTGGACCTCATCGACTTCCAGATTGGCGTTTTGCCAAGTGTCACCATGGAGGAGGTCAAGCTCATTGTGTCCAGATACGTTGAATCTCTGAAAGAGGAAAGTGGCCACTCACCTCAGTGAAATTAGCAGCTGCGCCACTTGTCACTCTTCCATTTGTTTGAACTAGTGATGTTTCGGGAAACCCTAATTAGGGTTTAGGACTTTCAATCTTGGCCCTTGATCATTGTTTGATCTCGACCATTCATTTATTTTTGAGAAACTATATAGGGTTGCCTCCTCTCATTTGGAGGGTGTGAGGTTTTTGATGTATTGTTGCTTAAGGTCATTTCCAGATAATATATTGCATGTGCGCTGCTTTGTAATCTCTATTATTTGAATGATTTGCATGGTTTCAATTGCCTCAACACTTAGTTTAAACTAATTTAGATTTGCTTTCCTCGTTGTTAATTTGAATGAAGGATTTGATGAGTATCAATTGATAGTGTATCTTCGCTCATACTTTTGGTAAATGGATGATTTCCATTCTACCGTGCAAAGTTAGTCTGAGCCCATCCCTTGTGCATCGCAACATCTCGATCATAAGCACAACCCATTGAAGATTGCACCAGCCTTGTGCAGTTGTCCCTAGCGTGGCGAAGCAAGGTTTGGTTTCTCGAAAGCACCCAGTTGATACTGTCTCCAGAGTTCGTAGGTTCAGATTAGCCTTCTCAAACCCTATCTCTTTTTCCCTTGTGATGTCCCCTTCTAGCTAGAGACATCACTCTAGCTTGTGATTAGCATATCAAAGACCCTCGTAGGCTAGTAGGATTGGATAGAGGGTCACCTTGGCGTGAAGATCTTCCGGGGACAGAGCAGAGTACACTTTTGGGTTGCCAAAGTTTGTTTATGATGAGTTTTGCTTTGAGTTTGGCTTGGCCAGACTATTTTTAGCAGTTGGAGATGGACCCCTGCTATTTTTAGCAGACATCACGGTCATATGGGTGGTCAACTGGTGAGCTCCAGTTTCAGACGGCATGGCTAAATTCAAAATATTCATGGAGTTAGACAAGTTTGAATAACTTAGCATTTATTATTAAGTGATTTAATAATAAAGCTATAAAGTGACTTTATATTATAATCACTTAACTTGAGGGTCAACTCATCATTAGACGGGGCCATGTTTTTAATTAAATTATCTGAGCCAGACTATTGAAATATTAAAATTAAATGCCCATTTAATGATTAAAATCGTTTTGACACCCAAAGTGAAATTAAATGAAACTACAAGCAAAATTGTAATTAAGAGGATTAGGGTACGATTTGCAAAAAGGATATATAGCGTTGAGTTTGGAAAGAAGGGGATGGATTGCTATTTTTTATTTTGACATTGTGAAATTGAAAGGGTTTTGCTCTAGAGACTAGGGTTTTCAGCCACCATTGGAGGACGTAGTTGCTTCAATGTTCACCATTTGAGTTGATGAAATATTCAGTGATATTTGGTTTCAGGAAGACTTCATTCAGAGGTCTTATTTGCATCTAATTGCGCAGAATTGAAGAATAAATTCACGAGAAATTATTGCAGATTTATTGAAGAAATTTTGGTGATTAACAAGTACGGTACAGATTGCTACAGCACTGCCGTACGGACTGCTACATTACCACCATATGGACTACTACAGTACCGCGTGAACAGTAAATTTTTTTAAAAAATTAAAATTTGCAGTTTTGCAGATTTTTCATCTACTGGGACAGCAAAAATCAGGTTTTTATCTTACATTGTAATGAATTTGTTTTTTCAGGCATATTGGCCATAGAACAGAACAAACATTTTCTTGATAGTCTCATAAATTATTTCCAGCAGTAATATTATTGTTTCAGAATTATTTTAAGCATAGGAGTTTATGTCAGTATTGTATCATTGCTCATTATTACCAAAAAAACACAAAAAAAATCCATAAACATTCAAAAACCAAAACAAATTCAAATCAACTGCATTCAAAAGAAACAGTCAGCAGAGGAGAGCCAAGTTGGGTTCTTACATCCCTTTCTTTTGAAAGTCTAAATCCCAGAAAATCCCCCCAAAAAAAGAAGAAGAGCCTAAAATTGCTAAATCCATCTAAGTTCAAGATACTTGTCAACGTAAGTCCCCCTTGAAATTTCAGCATACACTATCCAAGAAGCTATTCCACTAAAGTCGCTTGTTCGCACATATAGACCTTGGAATCAATAGTGATTTTTCAAGAGAGGATAGAATACCTTCGGGTATCCTATTCTAATGTTTGGTAGATGATAAAACAGACACCAACAATGCTGAAGACTGAACGTTCCTGAAGACCATTTCTAAATCCGGAAGAGTCAGAAAGCAGACAAGTTGGATCAAAAAATGGAGTTTGGGACTCCTATTCCAGAAGAGGAAAGCATGCAAAATCATCCAAGTCCAGAAATTCACATCAATCCACCAATGTCATTCTGATCCGAAAATGGCCTGAAATTTGACTGTCTGAAAACTTGAAAGATCTTACAAAATCCAGAATTCGCATTATGATTCCTAGGGACCTAAAACCACTCTCAAACATCCTGACAATATATATGAAATATAACTTAAAGTATAAGTAAATGTTATATTTCATATATATCCTGATGAAGAGAATGAGGAAAAATCATGAAAATCCTTCCCCAAGTCAATTCAGCGCCCAAGTTTGGCCAAGGGCGCCAAACAAAGGAGTCCATGGAGAACGTGGAGAATGTGAAAATCTTTGCCTAGGTGGTTTTAGCGCCCATACTTCACTAAGGGCGCCAAAGTGAAGTTGACATGGAAAGCATGGAAAATTGTGAATTCCACCACTTAGTGAAAATTCCGCCCTACTCCAAGGGAGGGCGCCAAAGTGGAGTGCTCAAGGAGAATGGAGAAAGTTTAGAATTCCACGCCTAAAGGAGATTAGCGCCCAAGCCATGATGAAGGCGCCAAAGAGGTGTTATCTTGGAAAACCTTCAATGTGATGAAATTCCTTCTTCCTAGCAAAATTCCGCCCTAAGACATGGAAGGGCACCAAAGTGGATGATGCATGGAAAAATGTTGAACTTAAGAATTCCTTGCCTTAGGGAGAATTGCGCCTAAGGAAGGTACTAGGGCGCCAAAACTTGATGGTCATGGAAAGCTTCAAAATCACAAAATTCCTTGCCAATGCAGAATCATTGCCCAAGTCCAAAGGCAGGTGCCTAAGTCGAGGGATCAAGGATGAATGCTTCAAGATGAGATTTCCTCCATCAAGGTCAAAATTCCATGCCCAGTTAGGAAGCTGAAGAGAAAGTTTCCAAGGCATGGAAATAATGAAATTCCTTCACCAAGCTGGATTCCACGTTCAAGTCAAAGAATGAAGAGAAATTGTCTAAGGCATGAAAATCCAAGGGTCAAGGAAGAATGAAAAGCAGAAATCCCCTCGAGAATTTTTTTTAAATTTCCATTTTTAGACACCAAATCTTATTAGTATCCGAAGTTTTTTGCAGATTTGGACTGGTGGGAGAATTCTCTCTCTCTCCTAGACCCGGGTCCTAAATTTTAGGAAATTTCCTAAAAAATAGGAGATGTGAAAATTGGTCAAAAATCTCCTTGCAAACATGATGAATTCAAAGAGCACAAAAATTCCTTCCTTAGGGAAGAATTGCGGCCAAGAAGAAGATATTCCAGGAAAGGTGAAAATGTGGCTAAGTGTCGGAAATTCCTTCCTTCAAGACAGAATTCCAGGAAAGGTGAAAAAATGACTAAGTGTTTGAAATTTCTTCCTTCAGGACATAGTTCTTGGAAATCATGAAAATTGGCTAAGGCATGAAGAATTTCCTTCCTCAGGGGTAAGGAACACATTTATTTCCAAAGGAGAATTCCTTCACAACATGAATTCCACATCGGGATGAATTGAAGGTGGAAAAAACAATTTCTAAGGCAAGGAAGAAATCAAGGACGAATTGAACAAGAAATTTACCCCCAGGGAAAAATTTGAAAAATCCATTCTCGGGCATCAAGAATCATCCAAATTTGAAAATGATGGTAGATTTGGATTCGTAGGAGAATTCTCTCTCTCCTGGACTTGAAACCCTAACTTGTGGAAAATTCCTAAAAAATAGGAGATGGTGGAAAATCATTAAAAATCTCCTCCAAAGCAAGGAAAGTTCGAGAAACTTCAAGAAAATTCTTCATGGATCAAATTCTTCTCTCCTGAAGTTTTCTCTCTCCAAGGTTTTCTCGCCAAGTGGCAGCCGAGTCAACGCACGTTGAATTAATGAAGCATCTCTTTGCATGCAGCCGTCACATTTATGGCATTATGGCAGATTCCTTTTGCATGCAACCGTCACGTTCAGGAGATGATGGTGCATTTATGGCATCGTGGGCGATTTTTGCATGAGGGTACATTCATTGCATAGTGGGCACTTTTTAAATGTAATGGTTAATTAATGCTTTATGGGTGCCATTTTCGGCAGGATTGTAATTAATTGTATATGGGCTTTATGAGGTATTTATTGTTGATTCCCACCTTGTTGCATCTTGAGTGGAGAATCTTTTGGGCAAACCCTAATTAGGGTTTTGCATGTAGCCAGGGCTTGAAGCCTATATAAAGGGGTGACCCCCCTCATTTGTAACGGGGGGAGACTTGTATGAAATTGTTGCGATAAGTTTTGAGATAATAATAGTGAAACATTGTTCTTTGATGGTGTCTGCTTAAGTTATTTTTTCAAGACTTGCATGGTTTCACCTTCCTCACTTAGATCAGAATTAGTAAAGTGCTTTGATTTCAATGGAGAATGTAATGGTGTCTGATGAATTCCCATGGTTCATACTTTTTGCATCTTGCTGATCGTAAGTTGCAGTGTAATGTTAGCCTGAACCCCCAAATTTATGTTAAGTTTGATTGTGAATAGTCGTTTGGATTGCGCCGTGTTGGGTATTCAAATGCACTTTCTCAATGTGAAAATCCTTCAATATCCTCAGAATATTGCACCAGTTCTTGCGGAGTTGTAGTTGATCTTGGCGAAGCAGAGCTTGGTTTATTTGGAATTTGTCCACCGAAGCATTAGTTGTTGATATCACTGCCCTTAGGAGTAGATTTAGATCCTTCTAACCCTTTCCCCCTTTTATTTTCAGTTCATTTCAGTTCGTTCAAAGCAGAAGCATCACCAAATTGCCATATCTGATGATGGAGTTCCAACCACAACAAAGAAGTGAAAGAATGATGCAAACGTAAGGCCCCTTGGATTACCAACAAACACATCAGCCAACTGAGTCACGTCCGTAGCATAAAGGAACCTTGGAGTCAATTGTTTGAACTTTCTGCAATCTTAGCATGCAATCGCACTTTGATCAAGAGAGAGTGAAGTGACCGTCAGGCAACTTTATTCTGTGTTCGACACTGTCATAAAAACACGTCAACACGACTCTTGTAAAAGATAAGCCGAGACTCTACCATCAAGTCCAATCACTTGTCTTTCGATACGATTATTATGTTTTGCACATTGCAGCATTATTGTGTGTGGGAAGCCGACCTGCTTGTACAATTCTGTTCTTCACCATCCTCCTAGCCATCTTGGATGCATTGTATGCATGCATCCGCTTCCTGAATTGATTCATGTTGACATATCCGATGTTGGTATCTCCAACCTTCTTCCACTTCGAGACGATCTTTGATTTCAGAAGAACTCCTTTGTAGTCATAGTTCATTTGTGTTTGTCTCGAGATTCCTCCGTCTATATCTCTTGACATCTATTTCCTGGAAAAAAACACCTTAAGTTACAAGGATGAAAGGATGCTAGGATAACTTAAAAAAATGTTAGTGTAAGATTCAAGAAGTGAATAGTTTGAATCATGAGAACTTAGATGAATTCACACCTAGGACATATGTAAATGAAATTTGACAAGTTTTGCCAACTAAATCATAAGAAGATGATGAACACTCCTATCGTTAAGTCAGAAAATGAAAGTAAATCTGTTTTAAGACTCTGATTTTGTTTGCCCTTGAAGATGCTTTGACTCTTCCTAATATGCCTACCTTATTGATTGCGAAATTGAATTTTACTTGATGATGACAATGCAAATGCAAACTAGGCTAAAATATGGACAGAATTCACCTCAAACCAAGTTAATTAGCCCCTCCCTTAGAGTGGAAACTCAATTTGTGAAGGTCTGATTTTGAGGATCAGAACCAGGTCTGCATAAATTCGCCTAGGTCTGAGAAAGATTCACACCAAATTAAGCTCAAAATAGATGGAAAGAATTCTGAAATTCGCCCCGAATCAGGTCTTTGACAAATTCGCACCACATTAAGGCAAAAATGGATGAAAACCAGCCTAGAATTCATTTCAAATTAATCTTCAAACAGATTTGCAGCAGGTGTGATTATAAACTCGTCTTATAAAATGATGTAATTTGCCTTTTGCTGATGAGAAAATCACTTGACTTCTGCTGGTGATGGTTCGGTCCAGCCTGCTCTCCCTAATTCACTTTGGAATGCTTGAATTTGTCTTGAATCCAGGTCTGCTACAACTCGGTCTGCTCTGCCTTTTGTGGTTTGGAACTTGAACTTGAATGAATGCTAAATGATGCATTTTCATCTCCTTTGTATATACATTTCCAAGCTAGGGTCGCACCTCTTCATTATAAGGCCAACTTGACACTTAAAACATGTTTGCATTTGAAATGCTTGCATATCACCTCAGGTTGGCTGCTCTTGGATTATTAATTTGTCATTCAAAATTTTGAATTTCTTTCCTCTCTTAAAAGGCCAACTTGCACCTTCTCCTTGGATGGGTTTTAGAGGGGTACATGGACACATATTGAGCGCATTTAAGGGGTGCTTAAGGACTTTGCTTGAGTGCTGATTGAATGTGCATTATGACAAGGGGTCTAGGCGCATATTGGAGGTGCTCAAGGAAAACTTAACATGCACAATTAGGCAAGGTAAGGCAGGTTTAGGGATTTCTTAAGGACATGTGCCTAGGTGCATTCCTTTGGTGTTCAAGGACAATGAGATGGGGTGCACTTATGTATATGGTGCATATTGGAGTCCCTTAGGGACAAATGATCCTGAGCACACCTTCATACAACACAAGGACTAATGATCTTAGTTGGGAGCATTTAAGGAGATGCCATGGACAAGGAACAAGGCGATGATTCAAGGTGTAATGGGACAAAACCCTAGGTGGTAATGAGAGGGATAAAAGGACAAGGAATGTATATGTTGGATGAGGCTGAGGAGTGGTCAAAATGTGCTAGGTGCATTTTAGAGGTGTTCAAGGACAAAATGATCATTGTTGAGCACACGTGAAGGGGACACAAGGACAAGGATTGTTGTGTGCAATTTCAAGTGTCTTTAAGTTAATCAAGACTTTGGGCACATTTTCACAAGGTGCATGGACATTTTAAGGCTGGGCACATCCTAGGAGGTGGCAGGGATAAAGAACAAGTTCCATTTCCACATGTTGAAGGACCTTAAACCAAGAAAAATGACATGATGGTGAGCGTGTTTGAGACCATGATAGGGACAAGACACTAGATTGCTAGGCGCATATGAGATGTGTCCAAGGACACAAAAACAAGTAGGGTACCATTTTGATGTCCTTAGTGATAATTTTCAAGCACAATTCGTTGTTCTGGATAGGCTAACACTTGAGCACAAAGGAGACTTGTCTAATGATGAATGAGCAAATCCTAGGCGCAATTTAGATGTCCATGGACAAAACATCAAACCCTAGGCGTAATTGAGATATGTCTAAGGACTAAAACATCAAATCTTGATTTTGCATAAGGAAATTTCCAAACATGCTAAAGATCAAATCAATTATTTTAGCATTTCTCAGCTTATCCTAAAAACCTTGAATTCTCAATTTTGAATTTCCTCAATGGTACAAGGACTTATTAAAAATCTTTTCCATTCCCTGCTGCTGTCAAGGTCGGAAAATTCGATTTTGACAAGGAATTCCTCTTGTCTAGGCATCACGTCCCTGAACCTTGCCGACAATGCCAAATACTTAACATTTTCACAACTTCATTGATCTTGACAACTTTCCTGACAACTTAGGCAACTTTGACAACATTGACAACATTTTGCAATATTGACAACATTGCACTCAATGGCAACATTTTATATTCTCCACAATCTTTTTCTCAAAACTCAATCCTGATACTTGCTCTGAAATTTCAGACTAGGATTGGTGACTAGAACTCATCCCTAAGGACAAATTTGCTACAAGAACTCAATAATACTGCCTGACACCTAAAAACCCTAGCAAACGACCAAACTACTAAGCAAAAAGAGGGAGTCCCCATTTGCAATGGGGCGATGTGTGAAAGGATCACAATAGGGACGTTACATATGAACATGTTCTCCAGCCCATAGGGTAATTGGCTTAAAGTACATCGAGTATTGCTGTAAATGGTGTAAGATTTTGAACTAAGTTGTCTTTGCAAACTTTTTTTCACACCAAGCTTTGTAGGTTCGTTTATTAACTTGTCAATGCATCCTGCCAATGCCTTGTCATTCATCTTAGTGCAAATAATTATTGTTGTGAAGTGAATTTAGTACCCTTGGATTTTGTGCCAAACAAATTCTTTAGCTCCTCCATATCCTTTTGCTGAATTATCTAAATTTAGCAGTTGCAACTCTGTCTTTGCTATGTGTAAGATGATTATTTATTGGACTCTGCGGTAATCTGTGTAGCACTCTACAAGTTTGAGTCACTTTAGCTTTTTTTTGAATAATTACAGAGCATAGATTTTTCACAATGGTATCATAACTTTGTATGAGTGTTATATTTGATTAAATTTTGCTTTGCGATTATTGATTTCATGCAAAACAAATTTTGAGCTTAGTGTAAAACGTAGGGAAATATTGCTACTGTTTGCTGAATAACATCGAGGCTTTTCCTTTTTTTTTTTAACATAAATAACAATTTTTGGTTAATAGTTTCCAAAAATCTTCCAAATGGTGAGAAAAATCATGCCTAAAATTTGCTGTGTAAACTACTAAGATAGATCAAAATTGAAAGGTGTTTGGGCTTTCACCAACCAGATTGTTGCCTACTCTATTGGGCAATAGAGTTGCAGTCAACAAAGAAGAGGACACACTTGCAAATGATAAATAGAACTTGATGTTTACATACAATACTTCATGCAAATGAATATGCTTAATAATCCATCGTAATGTTGCAATAACCCACATGAAACAAAGGAAGGACCATTACAAAAGATTTGTAATGCATTTAAAGTTGTTAGACATTCATCGAACCTCTGTTACATTCATACCAGCAAATGTGGCTAGAGAGGATCCATAACTATGTTGAATCATTCCCCAGAATCATTACAAATTGGCACAGATACATTCATTTACATTCACTGTGTTGATTGAATACACTTCCTATGATTTAGAAAGCATATCTTGACCCTTTTTAGACTAGACTTGCATGACTCAATGCCTTAGAACAACTAAGACACTATATAACTATTAAATTGACCTATTGACCAACTGTTAAAATATATTTCCTTTTTGTATTTATAGCACTTTGTTTCCATATGATTTGTTGTCTTGTTGTGGGTGGTAGGAATTCTTTGAGTTGAAGCATTGAATGCAAAAACAACAATTTTCCTGATAATATTTTTTTAGGATTCCTTGCTCGATAGCTTGGAGCATTTGAAATGTTCTTCTCATGTATAGAGAAGTAGGCATGTATTTGTTTGTAGGTCTCCAATAGCTAGGTTTTCATTTATGGCATCGACAAGGCCCATAGCCCTTTCATCATCTTCACATGGCTTTGCATGTACATTTGCACCATTGAGGGGCTCATAATTTGAGTGTGAATAGGGTAGTTGTAAGCGTTCATCGTTTTCACGTCTAAGCAGTAAGTTATGTTGATATGTGCAAGAATGTAGGTAGCCTTTGGTGTTTGAGTAGTGGGGGTTCATGAAATTGCTAACATGAATAGTACTTTGAGGCAAAAAATGTTGCAAAGGCCCAAGGCGAGAGTTTGGAGAATTCCTCGTTGGAGGGTGGAAAAGATGGAGAGGGAACCAAGGAAATGAAATATAGGATGCCAAGGTGAATAGGTGTAATGTCCCCTTCTTAACCTGTGTCAGCAGATCAGGTTTAGTCTATCACTAGGTCCTCGTAGACTAACGAGATGGACAAAGGAACCATTTAGGGTTGGATTTCCCAAGCTTCAGACAACATATTTGAGTGGTTCATGAGATGGTGGGGCATTATGATGTGACATCAGAAAAGGTTGCTAAAGTTGAATCATTATTTAACTTAATTACAACTCCTCGGAAAGTGCATTTTATGACATGACTACAAAAAGAGAGTATGGATGCTTTAGGAGAGAGAAAATGGAGTTCTTCATTTTATGGTTATTAATGATATTACAAATGATATTTAAAAACGATATTTGAAGTTGGATTTATAAAGTTATAAAAATGACTTTATAATAAGGTCATTTTAGTCTAGAGAGAGAATGAGGTGCCTCCTTGCAAGACGCCCTTGAGGAGAGAAAAGGTGGAGTTAGAAAGAGATTTAAGTGATAAAAGGGGGAGCTTATAATATAAGCTATTTCTTCCTACATGTGGACGCCACTCTTGGGGAATTATTATGTTATAAAGTGAACTATGAGAAAAAAGGAAATAGAAATAAATAAAGTTATAAGTGAGCACCAAAGGAACCCCAATTAGGGTACTGACTTGAGGAGATAATAAAAAGGCAACCGAGGCATGATTTTCATCATGTTATGTTATGTGGTGTTTTCTCTTATTCTTGTCTCCTTGGAGGAGCTTGTCTAATCCTTAGGGTTTGAGGAGCTTGTGAAGACGGAAACCTTCATGGGTAATCACACTTGCAGTTGTGGAATACCAACCAAGGGTGTGCAAGGAGATTCTACTTCAAGGATCTCAGTTGGACTACAAAGAAATGAGTTCTGGAAGAATTTTTTGCTGGTTGAAATCTGAAGGAGCTGCTTGCTTGAGAGGTCGACCCATACTACAGCTTGTTTGGAGTGTAGGAGATCACTTTCTTTGCATCTTCAGCATTGAGTTATCAAGTCACATCATGACCAGCAGATTTGAGTAAGTTTATATTAGTTTGGAATCAGTTTTGGATAGTTTTGCTGCTGTTGTTGAGAGAGGTGTCTACTAGTGTGGCCGATCCCTCTAGGGGTTGTTTAGAGCCAAGAAAGGACATAAATCTGCATTATAAGATTTGGGTCTGCAAATACTTGTTATGACCAACAAGCTGAGGTAGTTTTTAGAGTTATTTTGAAGGGATATTAATCATAGGAAGTAATATTTCTGAGTGAGCTCCTTGCTTGCCTAGCCACCCCCTTCTTTGGGCCCCTTTTGGGGGTTTGAAGAGCTTATTGCTACTGTTCTAATTGGTGGTTTTCAAGACATTCATCTACAGCAGATTTGCCATAGTTTTCAGCACAAATCCAAGAGTGTTGGAATCATTGAACAAAAAAACAGATAGTAACAGCTTAGGACCAGCCACTTGCATTGGAGGAAATACAAGGGCCCAAGCCCAGGTTGAAGACTACTTCTTCACTTTTTGTGGTGCCTAGAGTGGACCCTACAGCCAAGAATGATTTTGGGAGAGAAAGGGCAAGTTTTCATTTGCTGCAATTAGATTTGCTGAGCATTGTAAGTGGCTGTGTACTTGGCCGTCTACTCCAGATCACACTTGGAAAAAGTCCTTTAAATCAACCAACTTCAAGTCTCCAATGATAAATCAAATGGTATGCCTTTATATGTTGTATGTTCAAATCTATAAATTAATAGGGTGTATCATAGACTGCTATAGTCTGATATTTCATATCAGACCTGGTCTTTTGTAATCAGACCCAAACCAGTATCAAATTAAACTCATTTGAAGTTGGGTTATCATTTGCTTGTTGCCAAAGGAGTATTATATGTTTATTGCTTGATTGTTTAGACATTTGCATTGAAAACACTCTTAAAAACATCATTCAATAACACAAAATCAGTGCAACAGTTCCAGACCAGAACTCAGTGGCAGTTCATAGTGCCTCGCATCAGGGTGGGACATTACAATGGGGAAGTTGAAATTCATGTGCTTGGGGAGAAATTAGTGGTAAGATAGTGGGGATGAAGATTTGGGAATAACAAATGTAGTTGGAGAATGGGGATGGAAAGGCTTGAAGTTCCACAAACATAAGTGAAGGTGATTAGGGATTGGGTGTGGGAGTACCAAGTACAATGCATCATGGGGTGAAGAAAACTTGATATCCTATTAGGGTTTGGGGATTGAGGTTCCACAATGGGATCAACTTTAGCCAAGATAGTAGGGAGATGTTTGGGGGTTCATAGTGTATTGGAGGTTGAGATTTAGGGTTTTGAGATGATGAGGTCTTAGATATGGGAGTGTAGAGAGGGAAAATAAAACTTGAAGGCTCAATAAAAGAAGTAACATATGGGAATCGAGGATCGAACCTTGCATACGAGGTAAGAGATTTACTGAAAGTTTGGAGGCCCTGATTTGAAGGAAAAGAAGGCAATGGCATGTGGATAGAACAAATGCACAAATCAGGGAGTGGGGAAATGAGAAATTAAATGCTAGGAGGACAAGCAATAGAAATCCCAAAAGCTTGTCAAAAGAGGAACAAAGGAAGTGTGGCATTGTAGATTAGGAAGGGATGTTGGTAAGGAGAACTTCAAAACCTTGGCGGAGATAGGAAAGAAGAAGCATGAGGGCACAAGGAATTGAGGGGTGAGAGAAAATAGTATCAAGGTAGAGAAAATCCTAAAACCTTGCCCAAAGTAGTAGCTGGCACAAACACACTTGACACAAAGATTTGTGCATTTTGATACTTAGGCACATGACAAGGATATGAAGAGGTGTAAAGCAAAACACTTAGGTGCAAACTAGCTAAGGGGGGCCCATTAGAGGAGTTCCCTCATTAGTTATCAACTTATCACTGAGGGGTAGTGTTGACGTGTATTTCATACACAATCATACACAGAATAAAATACCAATAGGCATCTTATCCTCTCTTGAGAAAATAGTCTCTAACTGCTGAAGATCTGCAAAAAGGATCAGTTAGATGGACTCCAAGGTTCTTTTAGTGGGGTCTCCACGTGTGGACAAGCTTTTTTAGTGGTATGATGTGATTCGCTATTTCCTTCAAGGCGTCTTACGGATTCCAAAGGCTCGAAGATTTTACTAATCTAAAAAGGAACTTTCAAAAAATGGCAAAAGGACAGGGTTTTAAGGAAGTCTAACCTAGCCTAACTCTATGAACGACTTAGCATGAATGAGATTTGGCAAGACTCAACCAACTTCAATTTTGCCATAAGATAACAACTCAATTGAAATTAGTGCGATCTTCTAAGGTAATAATGGTGTTCAATGCATCAAAGACCAAGGACACTACTACGAAGGTACATATCCTAGATACGAAAATGCTTGAAGGTTAAGGACTCAAAATGTTTTCCAGTCGACCACGCAAGGCTTTCCTACAATCAGCAAGAAGCTAGTGGTTTGGATTGCGAATCCTACCAAATATCAAATTTCACACTTAGTCTTTCAAATTAACAAACTACTTTGATTGAGCGTGATTCAAGTACATCCAACAACCATGAAGATAACTTAAGAAATTTGCAACAAAACACCATAACTTCAATATTTTATTGATTTCCAAGTCATCATATACAACAATTGCTTGAATTTCTCTCTTCAAGACTCAATCTTGCTACAAAATGAAAATTGCTTCTAATTCTAATCCCTCTATTTCACTCTTATCTGACTATTCGACTATTAACCATCTCTCTAATGAAATGAAAAATGGGGGTATAAATAGCATCCCCAATTACAATGAAAGGTCCAGATTGAAAGTAAATCAATGGACAAGATCATGACACCTAAACCCTAATTAGGGTTTGTTACAAATGACCTCCTTTTTACTGAACAATATTAAATACATAGCCAAATATTAAATTTGGCACAAAAATCTAGGAGGTATCAACCAATGAGAAATAAGATGTCATGTCATCTGTAACAACCTTTCATCTAGAATCTTATTCCCTTTCCAATTCTCTTTCTTAGCATATGCAATGAACTTTGTCACGATTCCTTCGATTTCTGTGATTGGAATCTCGGGAAGATTCTTGATACTCTCTTCCAAGTGGATAACCTGATCGAATGCATCTAGAAGAGCTGCATCCCAAGTAGGTTCAAGTTCCTTTGTTCTGTCAATCAGGAGCATGGTGGCATACATCTGATCATACTGCTCATCTGTAACATCTGCGTCCTTGCGAAAGATGATTTTGATTCTATCCTCAAATTCTTGTATATCTACATCTGTCTCGACCTCGATCCTTCTGCCAAGAATGGTACGAAGTACCTCAAATACTCTGTCCTGGATCGGATTGATCACCTCCTCAACTTGACCACATCTAACACTGATGTCCTCGAAGAGAACACTCTTTATATGGAGTAAGGTTGACCACTGAAACAAACTGTGAGAATCACCTTCTAAGATCCTCTCCTGTGTTAAAATTCTTCTGGATGTGTGTCTTATTACTTTCAAGACAGGGATGACAACATCCTTAGTATGGGCAAATGCAGCTACTGTTGCCATCAATCTGTGGATAATTTCAAGAACTTGGATAGCCTGATGAATGATCTTTGACATCCTTGAAACAAATTCTATGGCCACTGTATGAGATCTATCCATCCAACTACATGTACGCTGGACCAGGTTCCTGAATCTTTCTGCTTCATTGATCGATTGAAGGGGCAATGCCTGCACTGGTGATCTAACTGGATCCTGACGTCCCAAAGGTTCATTGATGTGACTGAAATATGTCCTCCATGCACCTCTCTCTCTCTCAAGCTTTCTATTCTTTTCTACTTCTTCTCTAAGCTTGTCCTTCAATGCTTCAAATGTGTCGGTGGCATCATCTAAAGTCTGCTCTGCTGTGGATGGTCCCAACTCAATAGTCTGTATATGATAGTCTTCTGCTAGGATCTCACCCTCATATTTGTCTGCTGCCGGTGTAGCTATCTGCAGTTTCCTGGATCCAGTCTCATCTCGAATCATCTTGGACATCTTTGTGGCCTTCTTCTTCTCTGTTGTCATATGTGAACGTCCGACAAGGCTCTCTAAATCAATTGCACTGTCCTCGTCCTCTATTACGATCACCTTAGTCAATCTTTCCTTCAACCAATCTGGGATATTCGATCTTGTCTCTTGAACTTGAATTTCTTTATGTACTATTTCTTCTTGTCTGGGAGGAGATGTTACTTCATTATCATTATCTAAATCATAGTCTTGGAGAGATCCATCTGACGAAACATGCTGTGCCTGTCCTTCCTCCTGTTTGTCATTCTGTACCATCGACTCCATGGACTCTTCCACTTGAACTGTTCTATCTTCTGGTCTGGAAGAAGTACCTGGTGTTTGATCTTTGTTGGCACCTAACTTTTTCTTGGAAGGTTCTTTCTTTTCTGATCTTTCCTTTCTCTTCGAACCTCTCGAATGGAGATTGCCCTCACTGGCACATCGAAGGTTACCTTCACCTGAATTCCTAGGATTAGGATTGCCTTCACTAACACTGGCTCCACCTTCGGCTGGTTTCTCTTCCAAAGTAAAAGACATGGCTATGCCTTGTTCTCTCAACTTCTGATGCTGAACGTCTACCCATCTGCGAGTACAAGACAAGACTGGTGCCATCAAATCATTTAAATCCACGGCCTCGGGCTCATTCCAATTCAAACTTATTGTTTTGCTTTCTCTATCATATGAAGATTGGATGTGCCTGCCGTTGTCCTGAGCTTGGTCGGCCACTCTGTAAATCTTACATTTCCTGATGAAATCCAAAGGCAATCTAGAATGCATCTTTCGTTTCACTTCGAGATCGTCTAAGAGATTCATCATAAAATCTTCAATTTGGTGCTCATGCCTAAATCTTCTACCGACCGTCTCTTCTAAATGTCCATGTGGATCAAAACTATTCCTCCAAGCAAAAGATGAAAAAGGATACAAGGCTAACTCCTTCTCTGCGTCATCCATGGCTAAGACATTAGGACATACCTCAACTGAATTACCCAAAATAATAGGTACCTGAACTCCATTCTAATGTCTGTGTCTGAATGCCTTTACATATGCTGCCAACTGCCTTGTTACTTCAAGTAACACAATTCTGTCTGTCGGGTACCTCGGCAACATGTATGGAGGTAAAGGACATCCATGCACTCTAATGTAAGTGAACTTGGGAAACTGAATGAACCAAGCACCGTACCTCTTGATGAACTCCTGGGCATCTTGAGATAATCTGTTGTGAATCCCTCCTTGCAACGTCCTTGTGATGTTCATCGTGAAAGTATCATTGATTAACTTGTAGTTCTTCCTTGGTGGATGATGCAAGTAGGTATAGGATTCACAAACTCTGACCTCGCCGGGTCCTCTTCCAATCACTCCTCTGTGAGGTAGTCCTGCGTACTCAACGCTCCTGATTAAGGCATAGATGACGTATGAACTCATGTGGAAGGACTTAGTAGCCCTGAGTCTTCTCAACTGTACGTCTAAGCAATGGCTAATTATCCTAGCCCAATGTATTGTACCTTTTCCTTGAACAATCACCTGGATGAAGTAAAACATCCATTTCTCAAAATAGAAGGCATGAGGTGCTCCTGTAACTCTGTTGAGCATGGTAATCAAATCTCTGTATTCCTCCTGGAAATCAATCCGGTGTGGTGTGTTAGGTACCTTGCTTAGACGGGGACGACTCTTGAGTAGCCAGTTCTTGTTGATTATGCTTAGGCAAGCATTTGGATCATCATCGTACATTGATCTGGCTCCTTCAATGCTCTTGTATATCATGTCCCTGTGCTCTGGAAGATGGAAGGCTTCACTTATGGCTTCCTCTGAAAGATACGCCAAAGTGTTTCCTTCATTGGACACAATTGTCCTGGACTGTGGATTGTAGTGACGGGCACACTCGATCATCAACTCGTGGCACCGAATGGCTGGAGGAAAACCGGCCGCCTTGATGATGCCACTCTCTATTATTCTCCGGGCGACAGGTGATGGCTTGCCGATGTAGGGGACCTCTCGGAACTTCTTCGTGCTAAAGTTCCCCAAGTTGTTATCTCCAATGTTGCTCCATTTAGATACGATCTTGGTCTCTACTTCTTCGGTCTTCTGATCTTCTTTCATGAGAGCCGAGCGACTGGTGGATGCTCCCGCCTTTGGGGTCGCCATACCTACACAACATTTCATTATAAGAAATAGATTTTGCAATAAATAACGTAAATAAGAGAGATAAATTTTAGGAAACCTCATGATAAGTCTCTAGAGTTATCATTTCCTAAAATACAACGATTGAGCCAAGAGATTCAAAATTCAAAATTTCAAAATTTGAAATATGACGATGAATGAATAAAGCAATAACAATTAAATCGCCATACCTCGATAGAGAGCTAACTCTAGAATGCAAAAACAAAATTCGCCTAGGCAAAATTTGAGGTATAAGATAATCTTCAATATGATTTCCTCAAAATCGACTTCGCCACCTCTGGAGAGAACGTGATCCTCAAGTATTGCCCTTGGTGTGGTCTTCAAATTTGCACCACCTTTGGTCTTCAACGCAATTCGCACTCCACACAAGATGATACTAGCGCCACCTTTGGTTTGAAATCGCACCACCTTTGAACGCACTTCGCACTATATTCGCCTCCTCTTGATTCGCATGAAGAAAGGTAAAAATGATTATGTGAAAATGAACATTTCACTCCCCTTATAAATAGCGCTCATATCCTTTCACCCCTTAGGCCGACTTGACAAATAAAACCATTTTTTTAAAATGATTTGCAATAAAATAACAAGGCCGACTTGCCTAATTGGGCGCTTCAAATCGATTTTATATTAACTAAATAATTAATTATTAATGCCTTGCGTTTTTTAAATGAGAATTTCGATTTTTAATAAAGGCAAAAAAAATAATTAATAAAAGATAACGCCATATTAAATGCTAAATAAAAATGGATTTTCAATTTTTTAAATCGATTTAGCATTTGAGGAAAATTCGAATTGTTTAATTTGGCGCCAAAACTGGAAAACAAAGGAAGGGACGTACCTCATCGCCCTGGTCCCTTGGAGAGGGACAGGAGCGATTTACCATTTTTGTCTTGACTTTTGCATTTCTTACGTCCAACTCCTTCATCTCCACGTTGAAAATCAATCATCTTAATGGTCCTTCGAATTTGATCGCCTTGCATGTGCGCATAAGTGTCTTTAGATGTATCATCGCCCTTGTCCCTTGGAGAGGGACAGGAGCGATCCTAAGGTTTTTGCTTGAAATTCTCCATTTTGATACGATCCTTTCCTTGTATCATCTTCCAAATGCCATTTAAAACCTTGTGCGTCCTTGTCTTAACATGATTTTCAAAGAATATCATGTGTTTTGCCTATCATCGCCCTTGTCCCTTGGAGAGGGACAGGAGCGATCTCCATGTCTTCACGTTCATCTTGTATCTTTGACCTTCGAACTTCCATTGTAAGGCGAATAATATCATTGCTTGTCCATTCCACGCACGTCCCACTTGCTTTTGCAAGGTACCTTTGATGTTATAAGGATCATCGCCCTTGTCCCTTGGAGAGGGACAGGAGCGATTCATGTTTTTTTCTCCATTTTGAGCTCAAGTTGGTAACGTTTATCCTTGGTTCATTGTTTATTGCCTTCGAAATAACGTCCTTTACCTCGTCCAACCCTCGCCTTGCCTTGACTTTGAAGGGGTATGAGTGTTTTTGATGAAATCGCTTTGGTCCTTGTCCAAAGGACAGGAGCGATATGGACTCCTTAGCTTGATTGATAATGTTTGGACGTTCAAAACTCTTGCATGTCATCCTCAAAAGACGTCTTGAACCCTTTACAACCTTGTGAAGCCTTGACTCAACGTAATTCTTGCATGAATTGATCAATATACTCAACATCGCTCTGGTCCCTTCCTGAGGGACAGGAGCGAAATTCATCATTGTGAGCTTGTTCTTGTTTATTTCAACTTACAATTATCTTCAATGCATGTAATGACGTCCTTTCGATCCTTGGGGTCGCTTGATATTTGCTTGTCTTTTGAAATCGATGCCTTAATGGAAATATCGCTCTGGTCCCTTCCCATGGGACAGGAGCGATCTGGGGTCTTAGAGTGCAAATCCTTTCAATGCGACGACCTTGATGCTTGTGTTCGATTGAAAATGCCTTGAAACGTCCCTCGCCACCTTGTCTTGACTTGTGTCGACCTTGAACTTCGGAGGAACGACCTTGAACTTGCGTAGGAAGTATCATCACCATTGTATCGCCCTGGTCCCTTGGAGAGGGACAGGAGCGAACTTGCTCTTGTGGTCTTCATTTCACTTTGCCAGGTTCCAAGTTTATATTCAACGGATTCGTCCTTCTTCACTCCATTCGTCCATGCCTTGACATCATCTGTAACCTTGCAAGAAAAGCAATTATATCAAAAATCGCTCTGGTCCCTTCCTGAGGGACAGGAGCAAACTAGGCATTTAATACTGTTATGGACGTCCCAAAAATCTTCAATTTATATTCAATGCATTTATCTCATGTCTTTCCTTGTTTTTGAACGTAAACTTGCCTTGACCCTTGTCTGGATTTTGCATAATGAAGGAAATCGCTCTGGTCCCTGGGAGAGGGACGAGAGCTACAAGGTACCTCGCCCTGGTCCCTTGGAGAGGGACAGGAGCGATTTGGTCAATATAGGTCATTCTCCTTCGTTTTTGCATATCAAATTATATTCATTTGGCAAAGCATCTTCCTTTGGACGTCCTCAAAATCATTAAGTCTTCGAAATCTTGCAAGGACAAGGCGAAATTTGAATTGTAGCTCCGGTCCTTCACTGAGGGACAGGAGCGATTTTCCTCCTGGAGGCATTTCTGTGCTCATGAAAATCTTCAATTTATATTCAATGGAAAGATATTGCCGTTCTCCATCACTTCCAACTTGAAATCTGTCTGGACTCTGCAGGGACGATGAGATATTTGAAAATGAGCTCCCGTCCTTCACTGAGGGACAGGAGCGATTTTGCTCCTACAGGCCAAAATAACATGATTTTTCACATTTTAACATTTCACAAGGCGAAAACAAATCAATTCCAATGCCCAGGATCAAAATTCAAAAAAGTCAAAATTTGGTCAAAATATTCAATCGGACAAAAATTCACATTGACGGTCAACACTTAGACAAATTTAAGCTCTGCATTAACATTCCAATTGAAAATTAGACCATTTTGGCGAATTTATTGCATTCAAAATTTGCATTCTAGAAAAGGAAGCTCAAAAGCTCTCAAAAACGACTAGATTTCGGCTTGAAAGGACAAAATTTAAAACCCTAAGGCTTAGCCCTAAATCCAGACAACCAACTAACTAACAAAATCCTAAAACGAAAGCGAAAACGAGCGAAAAACAAGCAAAAAGAGGGGGTCCCCATTTGCGATGGGGCGATGTGTGAAATGGTCACAACATCTGGCGACACCACTGAGAAATTCTGCAAAACATTTGGGAATCAATCCTTCTAAAAGAAAACTCAGAAAACTTCCCTTAACAAATCCACGAGTTAAGAAACACTTACATGAAGAGACCATCATATTGAGACAAAGTATCAAGTCCACAGTTACCCATGTGTGTGCAAATGCGTTAATTCCCCTCAACAAGACAATCATGATCTCCAGGTTCCCCTGTGATAAGCTACGTAGTTCGTCTAAACTCCAAAAGCATCCTGGATAGAGCCTCGCTGCCAGTCAGACGTCCATAGTCCCGACGAGGTTATCGCCGCAAGCTCACGAACATTGCTCCATTGCCAGTCAGGCGTCTATAGCCCCGATGGAGTTACTCGTAAATTCCCTTTAGCCAATTTGATATTTCCTTTTAGCTCATTTCTTTTCTTTTGATTTTTCTCATTTTTTCATCTTTTCATTTGATACTGCTTTTCAGTTCTGTCAATTCTTTGGCTTGTGAGTATTGAAAACTCACTAGGGTTTGAGGATTGCGGTGGCGCTGAAGCTAGACTTTAGATTTTTCACTGATCACAGCTTTGCCTGTAAACCATAATGACTCGGAGATTATAAGTATGTGAAAATATAATAACTGAAGGACAAAAATACGTGAGTTCAATAAGCTAATCTACTTCAATGCAAATACGTCCTGACTCAAAGCTTCATTGAAAGAAACTCCCTTGGTAATTCCAAAAGACCTCATGATTTTCCAAATGCATCCAACAACCTAGCAGGAAGTTAGAGCGTTACATAACAAAATCACCCAATGTTAAATGGATACCCCTCAGGACAAAAACAAGCTAACCTAAAACAAAAACACCTAAACTAAGAAAAACAAAAAGGGCAAAAGCAAAAGCAAAAAAAAAAACGAGGAAAACAAACAAACGGAAAACGACGAAAGCAAACTAAACTAACTATGTACAAGGGAAGGCCTTGGCATTTTAGGATTGGAAATAATGTTTGAGATATCTCCCATTGACAGGTAACGGGATGTCTTCTCCAGTTAAAGTCTGCAACCTAAATGCATTCTCTCCTAATATCTCTGAAATTTGATAAGGGCCTTTCCAAAGCTTATCAAACTTATCATGTTCCCCTCTTTTCTCATGTGCTTTGTCCCAATACAAGACAAGATCTGAAATTCGGAACGCCTTGACTCTTGCTTGTCGATCAAACCATCTCTTCACCACTCCTTGGTGTTTAGCAAAGTTCTCTAGTGCTTGATCTCTTTTCTCTTCTAAGTTCATCAACTGTGTCAACCTGGCTTGCACTGCATCTGTGTCTTCCATGTACTCCTGAATGAATCTGAAGGTCAGAATCCTGAGTTGCATGGGGAAGACTGGGTCTTGGCCATAAACTAGAAAATAAGGCGAAATGCCTAATGCGTTCTTCGTTCTGATTCTGTCTGCCCATAAAGCAAATCTCAACTGGGTGTGCCATTCTCTGGGGCTTCTCTCTAATAATTTCTTGATAACACTAAGCAAATTTTTGTTGGTGGATTCTGCTAATCCATTGCCCTGAGGATAATAATTTGATGAAAACTTGAGGGTTATTCCATACTCAAAAGCCCAATTTGAGAATCTCAATGATGTGAATGCCGATCCATTGTCGCAAACCAACGCATAAGGGCATCCAAACCTTGTGATTATGTTCTCCTCTAGAAACTTGATTACAACTTCAGTAGAACAAACCTTAAGTGCTTGTGCCTCTGACCATCTGGTACAATAATCTGTAGCTGTAATGATGTACTTGTGTTGTGCTGAGGATGCGGGGTTAATAACACCAATAAAGTCCATTCCCCATTTAGCAAATGGTCTGGCTTCAATCACTGGATTCAGTGGCATGGCAGGATTTCTTTCTCTAATAGCTGCGACTTGACATGTGTGGCAAGTCTTAATGTGATTGAATGTATCTTTAAAAAGCGTAGGCCAGTAATATCCTGCTCTTAGGATCTGGTGAGCTGTGGCGAGGTTGGCTCCATGTCCGGTTCTAAACTTGGAATGGAAATGTTCAATTATCTGCTTTGCTTCATCTTTGCCAACACATCTCAGGTACACTCCTTCATAGTTTTTACGGTATAAAACAGATCCTTGAAGCATGTAATGTTGACACTTTAATCTTAATGCTCTTTTCTGTGTAGGTGTCATATGAGCAGGACATCTGTGATTAAGCAAATATGTCACAATGTCTTTGTACCATTCATCGTGTGTGACATCTTCTAATTCATAAATTTGTTGAACTAATCCTGGCCCATCTATTGCTAATGTCTGCGCCAAAGCTTGTCCTCGGACAAGTTTCATGGGCTGTATCTCTATATCAAATTCTTGGATAATGGCGACCCACTTTCCTCTTCTCTCTCCTAATTCATTTTGCATGAGAAGAGTCTTGACTGCCGCATCAGGCACTATTGCATAAATCTTGGCTCTCAGGAGGTAATGTCTGAATTTCTTAACTGCCTTTACTAATGCGTATGCTTGTTTTTCAACGTTTGGATATCTGAGTTCCGCATCTTTCAACGGGGTGCTCATGAAAGCAATGGGATTTTCGTCCCTCTCTTCACTTCTTTGGGTAAGAATGGCGGCACAAGTGTAATCGGAAGCGAAGGAATATAAGTAGAATGGCCTGAGATAATCTGGACTAATCAAAACTGGTGCTTCCATGATTGCGGTCTTTATTTCTTCAAATGCCCTTCTGGCTTGAGGAGTCCACTCGACCTTTGCATCTTTCTTTAACATTTCATTCAGTGGTCTGACAATCTCGGCAAATCCGGTAATGAACTTTCGGACGAAGTTGATCTTGCCAAAAAATGACTTAAGTTCTTTTTTGCTTGCTGGCAGATTGATAGTAGATATGGCTTTTACCCTTTCAGGATCAATAGATATTCCTTTCTCTGAAATGACATGTCCTAAAAGCTTTCCTTCTGTGACTCCAAATATGCATTTCTTCGGATTAAGGGAGACACCGTATCTTCTGCATCTTTGAAAAACTTTTCTCAAATCATCCACATGATCTTCTCTCTGTCTGGAGAAAACTGTGATATCATCCATATATATAATAATGCATTTACCAATTAAATCTCTGAAAGCGATATCCATAGCTCTCTGGAATGTGGCCCCGGCGTTTATGAGTCCAAAAGGCATTCTTTTATAAGCAAATGTTCCCCATTTGGTGGTGAAAGCGGTCTTCAGTCGATCTTCAGGTTCGACTAGGACTTGATTGTATCCTGAATATCCGTCTAGGAAGGACATCATCTGTGATCCATTGACGATCTGCAATACTTCATCTAATGATGGGAGCGGATAGTTGTCTTTCTCCGATGCTCTGTTGAGATTTCTAAAATCAACACACAATCTGATCTCTCCATTTTTCTTTCTAACGGGTACCAGGTTGGCGACCCACGTCGAATGTCTTACTGGGAAGATGATCTTGGCTGTGAGTAACTTTTTCACTTCTTGGTATATCAGCGGTTCTAACAAAGGGTTGACGGGTCTTTGTCTTTGCCTGAATGGCTTGCTTCCTGGCTTCAACGGGATCGTGTGAGTGATAATCGCAGTGTCGTAGGTCTTAAGATCTTCATAGTTCCATGCGATGATGTCTGGGAAGTCTCTCATGTTCTTTAGGATTCCATCTTTTTCAGTCGCTGTGCAAGACTTTCCAATGAAGACATTCTTAACTTGTGTCTCATCACCTAGATTGATTGCATCACACATATTGCCTTCTACACTGTGATTCTTCTTTTCTTTCAACTTGTCAGGATCAAAAATCCTTTCTAATTCAACCATTCCTTTTGGAATAGTGTTTGTCTTTAAGTTCAGGACTCCTTCGGCATCGAACTCAGCTTCACCCACTTCATCTTCATCTATGATTTGTGTTAAGAAGACGTCCGTGCTGGTCAGGAAGTCTAGAATGTGCTTGTCATCTTCAAACACTTGGAAATTGGTAATATTGTCTGGGACTGAAGGGACTGATATTAACTCGATTGTAAACTTCTTTAATCCTTCCATTGCTAATGGAATCAATGAACTAGCGGCCTGTGCAAGTGAATTGGCTACTTGATTCTGATGTCTATAAATTGAATTGATATTGAAAGCATCAAAACTTTCAATTAGATCCCAGACTCGATTCCTGTACTTGGTTAGCCTTTTGTCATGGCAAACGTATTGCTTCCTGATTTGCCTTATTGCGATTTCTGAGTCTCCATATACTTGCAGTATCTTTGCCCCCTTTTGGATGGCTAACAGTAATCCATGAACCAATGATTCATATTCTGCTACGTTGTTGGTGCAAGGGAACTGCAATCTGTGAGCGGCAAGGTATGTTTCTCCTTTTGGACTAATTAATTCATATCCGGCTCCGGATCCTTGTTTGGACTTAGATCCGTCGAACCTTAATGTCCATATCTGATTTTCTTGATTGTCCGTTTCTGGACTCTTACGACTCTCATTTGGTGTGTCGAGCAAAACTTCATCTTCCACAGAACTCTCGGTGCCTGTAGAGCTTTCATTCTCTGAATCTTGAGTTTCTTCTATAATTAGTGTTTGCGGGAGTCTTTTGTTTACTTGCTCCAATGCGGTCTGGCATAAAGCACAAGATAATTCTGAGTGGACGGCATTGTGAATTCTACACCAATTCGGAAGAAGCAAATCTCGGACGGATGCTAGGTTGCCAAGTTGCACACTTTGCTGGATGTTTCTTTGTACGAACCTTCTGAAGTTTTCAAACATCCCTTTGTCCTCTTGATCGGATCCTTGATCGCTTTCAATGACGATCTCAGTTGACTCCATGACCTCTTGCTGGGTATTTTCATTTTGTACATCTTGTATCATCAAGATTTCTTCCACTTTGGGTTTGTATGTCCCTAGGTCAGACTCTAAAAATAGGACCTCATTGTCTTCCCCATATTCAGTTATCATCAATCTCAATCTTGGGGTGCTATCAATTTTAATCTGGTTTGGAACTCCTCTCCATGGTAGCCACATGTGTGCGAAATCGGTCGATACATATCCATTCAACTTTCGGGACCAATCTCGACTCAGGAGCATTCCATATGAATCCGGAATATCCACTACTGATATATCTATAAAATTTTGGACTCTTGGATCTGCGGCCAATTGCATGTGAATGTTGTTCAATTCTCCCATGACTGGAACTTCTGTCTTGTCAAGCTGAGTGACCTTTCTCTTGGTAGGTGCGGGAGTTATTCCAAGTCTTTGGCACACGGCTAAAGGCATCACGTTGCTTGAGGCTCCGGAATCATAAAGGCAATTGTGTAATAATTTTCCAAATATTCTGACTGATAGTAAGAACGGGGCCGGTTCGTCCTTTCCTTGAGAAGGCACTGAATTTTCTTCACTTGATTCTTGATGTTTGACTTGATTAATCTTTGAATGATCATCCTTCGTTGGGCTCTCCTCTTTCGAGTGACTAGCTTTGCTTGTAGATTTTCCTTTCTTAGCAACATCTTTCTTGATTGCGACTTCCTTTTCGGGAAGAACCAAGTTAGTGGTGAGGTTCTCTTTGACTGTAGGCTGAGCTTTCTTTGTCTCGCCTCTTTTGAGTAATACTTTTCCTTCCAACATATCTTCCTTTTTAGCTGGGAAGGTTATGGTTTGAACCATGCACTCATTTTGTTCGGGTTGTTCTTGAGAATCGGCCTCTTCTTGAGTCACATTGATAGTGGCTTGAACATTTGACCTTGTTGCACTAGGTTCACTCAAACTGTTGATCACCGTATCTTTAATTTCTGACACTTTAAGCAATTCATAGAGGGGAAGGCTTACCTTGACTTTCTTGAGTTCATCCAATACCAAGGCGGCCAATCTTTTCATTTCATTTCCCGCGGGAGGTGAAATATTCCTTTGTCTGTATTCTTGAGTGTTTTGTGGATATTCAGGGACGTTACTAGCTTGGGGATCTGGCGGAGTTGAAAAATTGTTTGGAGGAATCGACGTTGTTAGAGGTTCAGGATTCCTCTGATTCCTGTGATAAACTCTTTGGTTTACTCCTCCTGACGATTGGTGAAACACTTCCTTTATTCCCTCTACTAGGACACTGTCGTTCAATGGTGGGAAATAGTATCCTGAATCTTCTACAGGTCCATTTGCAGATGCTAGCGGAAACTGGGATCCTGGTGGTACCATCGGTCCATTGGCCGATTCTGGAGGAAATCTCTCATTTTGCACTTGACTAATTTCTTCTTGTGAATATCTGCAGGTTTCAACGATCATGGCTTGACCATACTGCGTGGTTGGAACAATTTCGTACCCTGTGGTGGGAGGATTTTCAGGTGGATTAGTAGTACGCATCTCCTGTTGAAAAATGTCGGCTGCAATTTTGAATTCAGGACACTGCAACTCAGAATGTTGGTTCGTGTTGTGGAGTCTGCACCAACTGGACAAGGCTGCTTCGGCTAAAAACACTTTGCTTGAAGAGGGGTTCTCTTGACTTTGCGCATTTGGTGGATTGTCTAAAGGCGTCACCACATTTCCATTGTTCGGAGCTGTGTTCCATAGTCTTCTTTGGAAACCTTGATTGTTGTTTCCTTGATAATTGTTTCTAAATCCTTGATTATTGTTTCCTTGGAAATGTTGGTTGTGATTGATTCTTTGCATGCTTTGGAGCTGGTTATTCTGGTTCCTCAAATGAGTGACCTCAGTTGATAACCTCTTGACTTGTTCAATCAGCTCTTTCATTTCGTCTTTCTCTTCTTGTGTCCTTGACGAATTTGTAGCATTTTGCAGGTACACAGGTTGAGCGGGTGGGGCTTGAGAAATTGGAGCTCCTGGGTGAAGGACCAACTGATTTGCCGGCTGTATGCTTGGATATGTCGCTTGCGGGATTGGATTCATGACTGGAGTTTGGTTGGCCAAGGCCGTGCCGACTGCCTGCATCTGGTTAGGTGCTGCGACAGGTCCAATATGTAGTAGCGGTCCAGTAATGTTTTGTCCCATGTGCTTACTCACTTCAATGGCCCTTGCATAGGCTGCATTTAGATCATTCGGAGTAGGATGTGTCCTTACAAACATAGCTGTGAGATGATCTAAGGCTCCATAGTAAATCTCCCTTGGATCTGCAATAAGATAAGGGGGACGTAGCATTGTGTATGCTCGGTGAAATCTGTTGTTGAAGGAAGTAATAGGTTCATGTTCTCTCCTTCGTACTTCAACAAATTGTCTGTATAACTCCGCTGGTGTAGTTGGGATGCCAAATTTAGCAATGAATGCGTCTTTCATCGCGTCCCAAGTCCTGATGGACCCTGTAGGCAAATGAATAAACCAAAAGTATGCCTCTTCTCCCAATGAGTAGGGAAAAAGCCTACATGCCACATCTCCATATTCAATCTGTCTGTTACGAAGAAGGTCCTCGAACATCTTGATGTGATCTTCTGCCATGCGATGGAAATCACTAACATTGAACTTGGAACAAAAGTGCTCTAGATTCTTCGGCATATCATGATAAACTGCAAATTCCAACGGTGATGGATTGTTGACTAGCCACGTCGCACCATTAAGTACATGAGGAGGAGGTGGAGGTGGAGGACGTTGAGCCATTGTATTCCTTGAAACTGAACTTGATGAACTAGCTTGGCTCTTTGTTTGTGAAATTGCTTGGATACTAGATTGGATCGCCGCTTGTACTTGTTCTTGAAGAACTTGTGATGACTCAGGAGATCCTTCCAATCTTAGTTCGAACTCTTTGGGAGTGTCCTCTCTCTTAGCTCGCTTCGCCTTGGAAGTAAACTGAAGTTCACGTAGATCCTTGATGCCTGGTGTGGACCTCAACAACCTTTGATGTTTCTCGGGCGAGAATGAACCAATGCGATCCAGCGTGAAGTCTTGCAAGGATTATTGTGGGTTCCTTTGGTTGCGAAGATTTCGAGCTATGACCCTTTGATGTTCTTTGGCTATATCTTCCTCTTGCTCTAAGATGATCCTGACTTGGTTATATTCGTCTTGACTTCTCCTTGCGTTCCAAGCTACTTGATTCAATTCGGAAATGATGTCCTCTTGGGTATTGCCCACTTGCAAATTGGGTTGCACTACTTGATTCAGTCCTTCATTCGGCAACACCATTGTACTTCATGATCATGTTTGCAATGTTTTTCTCTTTTCAAAATCTTCGGACTTCGAACTTCGGAAACTAAAGAGCCCTCCTTCTAGCGCCAATTCTGTTGACGTGTATTTCATACACAATCATACACAGAATAAAATACCAATAGGCATCTTATCCTCTCTTGAGAAAATAGTCTCTAACTGCTGAAGATCTGCAAAAAGGATCAGTTAGATGGACTCCAAGGTTCTTTTAGTGGGGTCTCCACGTGTGGACAAGCTTTTTTAGTGGTATGATGTGATTCGCTGTTTCCTTCAAGGCGTCTTACGGATTCCAAAGGCTCGAAGATTTTACTAATCTAAAAAGGAACTTTCAAAAAATGGCAAAAGGACAGGGTTTTAAGGAAGTCTAACCTAGCCTAACTCTATGAACGACTTAGCATGAATGAGATTTGGCAAGACTCAACCAACTTCAATTTTGCCATAAGATAACAACTCAATTGAAATTAGTGCGATCTTCTAAGGTAATAATGGTGTTCAATGCATCAAAGACCAAGGACACTACTACGAAGGTACATATCCTAGATACGAAAATGCTTGAAGGTTAAGGACTCAAAATGTTTTCCAGTCGACCACGCAAGGCTTTCCTACAATCAGCAAGAAGCTAGTGGTTTGGATTGCGAATCCTACCAAATATCAAATTTCACACTTAGTCTTTCAAATTAACAAACTACTTTGATTGAGCGTGATTCAAGTACATCCAACAACCATGAAGATAACTTAAGAAATTTGCAACAAAACACCATAACTTCAATATTTTATTGATTTCCAAGTCATTATATACAACAATTGCTTGAATTTCTCTCTTCAAGACTCAATCTTGCTACAAAATGAAAATTGCTTCTAATTCTAATCCCTCTATTTCACTCTTATCTGACTATTCGACTATTAACCATCTCTCTAATGAAATGAAAAATGGGGGTATAAATAGCATCCCCAATTACAATGAAAGGTCCAGATTGAAAGTAAATCAATGGACAAGATCATGACACCTAAACCCTAATTAGGGTTTGTTACAAATGACCTCCTTTTTACTGAACAATATTAAATACATAGCCAAATATTAAATTTGGCACAAAAATCTAGGAGGTATCAACCAATGAGAAATAAGATGTCATGTCATCTGTAACAACCTTTCATCTAGAATCTTATTCCCTTTCCAATTCTCTTTCTTAGCATATGCAATGAACTTTGTCACGATTCCTTCGATTTCTGTGATTGGAATCTCGGGAAGATTCTTGATACTCTCTTCCAAGTGGATAACCTGATCGAATGCATCTAGAAGAGCTGCGTCCCAAGTAGGTTCAAGTTCCTTTGTTCTGTCAATCAGGAGCATGGTGGCATACATCTGATCATACTGCTCATCTGTAACATCTGCGTCCTTGCGAAAGATGATCTTGATTCTATCCTCAAATTCTTGTATATCTACATCTGTCTCGACCTCGATCCTTCTGCCAAGAATGGTACGAAGTACCTCAAATACTCTGTCCTGGATCGGATTGATCACCTCCTCAACTTGACCACATCTAACACTGATGTCCTCGAAGAGAACACTCTTTATATGGAGTAAGGTTGACCACTGAAACAAACTGTGAGAATCACCTTCTAAGATCCTCTCCTGCGTTAAAATTCTTCTGGATGTGTGTCTTATTACTTTCAAGACAGGGATGACAACGTCCTTAGTATGGGCAAATGCAGCTACTGTTGCCATCAATCTGTGGATAATTTCAAGAACTTGGATAGCCTGATGAATGATCTTTGACATCCTTGAAACAAATTCTATGGCCACTGTATGAGATCTATCCATCCAACTACATGTACGCTGGACCAGGTTCCTGAATCTTTCTGCTTCATTGATCGATTGAAGGGGCAATGCCTGCACTGGTGATCTAACTGGATCCTGACGTCCCAAAGGTTCATTGATGTGACTGAAATATGTCCTCCATGCACCTCTCTCTCTCTCAAGCTTTCTATTCTTTTCTACTTCTTCCCTAAGCTTGTCCTTCAATGCTTCAAATGTGTCGGTGGCATCATCTAAAGTCTGCTCTGCTGTGGATGGTCCCAACTCAATAGTCTGTATATGATAGTCTTCTGCTAGGATCTCACCCTCATATTTGTCTGCTGCCGGTGTAGCTATCTGCAGTTTCCTGGATCCAGTCTCATCTCGAATCATCTTGGACATCTTTGTGGCCTTCTTCTTCTCTGTTGTCATATGTGAACGTCCGACAAGGCTCTCTAAATCAATTGCACTGTCCTCGTCCTCTATTACGATCACCTTAGTCAATCTTTCCTTCAACCAATCTGGGATATTCGATCTTGTCTCTTGAACTTGAATTTCTTTATGTACTATTTCTTCTTGTCTGGGAGGAGATGTTACTTCATTATCATTATCTAAATCATAGTCTTGGAGAGATCCATCTGACGAAACATGCTGTGCCTGTCCTTCCTCCTGTTTGTCATTCTGTACCATCGACTCCATGGACTCTTCCACTTGAACTGTTCTATCTTCTGGTCTGGAAGAAGTACCTGGTGTTTGATCTTTGTTGGCACCTAACTTTTTCTTGGAAGGTTCTTTCTTTTCTGATCTTTCCTTTCTCTTCGAACCTCTCGAATGGAGATTGCCCTCACTGGCACATCGAAGGTTACCTTCACCTGAATTCCTAGGATTAGGATTGCCTTCACTAACACTGGCTCCACCTTCGGCTGGTTTCTCTTCCAAAGTAAAAGACATGGCTATGCCTTGTTCTCTCAACTTCTGATGCTGAACGTCTACCCATCTGCGAGTACAAGACAAGACTGGTGCCATCAAATCATTTAAATCCACGGCCTCGGGCTCATTCCAATTCAAACTTATTGTTTTGCTTTCTCTATCATATGAAGATTGGATGTGCCTGCCGTTGTCCTGAGCTTGGTCGGCCACTCTGTAAATCTTACATTTCCTGATGAAATCCAAAGGCAATCTAGAATGCATCTTTCGTTTCACTTCGAGATCGTCTAAGAGATTCATCATAAAATCTTCAATTTGGTGCTCATGCCTAAATCTTCTACCGACCGTCTCTTCTAAATGTCCATGTGGATCAAAACTATTCCTCCAAGCAAAAGATGAAAAAGGATACAAGGCTAACTCCTTCTCTGCGTCATCCATGGCTAAGACATTAGGACATACCTCAACTGAATTACCCAAAATAATAGGTACCTGAACTCCATTCTGATGTCTGTGTCTGAATGCCTTTACATATGCTGCCAACTGCCTTGTTACTTCAAGTAACACAATTCTATCTGTCGGGTACCTCGGCAACATGTATGGAGGTAAAGGACATCCATGCACTCTAATGTAAGTGAACTTGGGAAACTGAATGAACCAAGCACCGTACCTCTTGATGAACTCCTGGGCATCCTGAGATAATCTGTTGTGAATCCCTCCTTGCAACGTCCTTGTGATGTTCATCGTGAAAGTATCATTGATTAACTTGTAGTTCTTCCTTGGTGGATGATGCAAGTAGGTATAGGATTCACAAACTCTGACCTCGCCGGGTCCTCTTCCAATCACTCCTCTGTGAGGTAGTCCTGCATACTCAACGCTCCTGATTAAGGCATAGATGACGTATGAACTCATGTGGAAGGACTTAGTAGCCCTGAGTCTTCTCAACTGTACGTCTAAGCAATGGCTAATTATCCTAGCCCAATGTATTGTACCTTTTCCTTGAACAATCACCTGGATGAAGTAAAACATCCATTTCTCAAAATAGAAGGCATGAGGTGCTCCTGTAACTCTGTTGAGCATGGTAATCAAATCTCTGTATTCCTCCTGGAAATCAATCCGGTGTGGTGTGTTAGGTACCTTGCTTAGACGGGGACGACTCTTGAGTAGCCAGTTCTTGTTGATTATGCTTAGGCAAGCATCTGGATCATCATCGTACATTGATCTGGCTCCTTCAATGCTCTTGTATATCATGTCCCTGTGCTCTGGAAGATGGAAGGCTTCACTTATGGCTTCCTCTGAAAGATACGCCAAAGTGTTTCCTTCATTGGACACAATTGTCCTGGACTGTGGATTGTAGTGACGGGCACACTCGATCATCAACTCGTGGCACCGAATGGCTGGAGGAAAACCGGCCACCTTGATGATGCCACTCTCTATTATTCTCCGGGCGACAGGTGATGGCTTGCCGATGTAGGGGACCTCTCGGAACTTCTTCGTGCTAAAGTTCCCCAAGTTGGTATCTCCAATGTTGCTCCATTTAGATACGATCTTGGTCTCTACTTCTTCGGTCTTCTGATCTTCTTTCATGAGAGCCGAGCGACTGGTGGATGCTCCCGCCTTTGGGGTCGCCATACCTACACAACATTTCATTATAAGAAATAGATTTTGCAATAAATAACGTAAATAAGAGAGATAAATTTTAGGAAACCTCATGATAAGTCTCTAGAGTTATCATTTCCTAAAATACAACGATTGAGCCAAGAGATTCAAAATTCAAAATTTCAAAATTTGAAATATGACGATGAATGAATAAAGCAATAACAATTAAATCGCCATACCTCGATAGAGAGCTAACTCTAGAATGCAAAAACAAAATTCGCCTAGGCAAAATTTGAGGTATAAGATAATCTTCAATATGATTTCCTCAAAATCGACTTCGCCACCTCTGGAGAGAACGTGATCCTCAAGTATTGCCCTTGGTGTGGTCTTCAAATTTGCACCACCTTTGGTCTTCAACGCAATTCGCACTCCACACAAGATGATACTAGCGCCACCTTTGGTTTGAATTCGCACCACCTTTGAACGCACTTCGCACTATATTCGCCTCCTCTTGATTCGCATGAAGAAAGGTAAAAATGATTATGTGAAAATGAACATTTCACTCCCCTTATAAATAGCGCTCATATCCTTTCACCCCTTAGGCCGACTTGACAAATAAAACCATTTTTTTAAAATGATTTGCAATAAAATAACAAGGCCGACTTGCCTAATTGGGCGCTTCAAATCGATTTTATATTAACTAAATAATTAATTATTAATGCCTTGCGTTTTTTAAATGAGAATTTCGATTTTTAATAAAGGCAAAAAAAATAATTAATAAAAGATAACGCCATATTAAATGCTAAATAAAAATGGATTTTCAATTTTTTAAATCGATTTAGCATTTGAGGAAAATTCGAATTGTTTAATTTGGCGCCAAAACTGGAAAACAAAGGAAGGGACGTACCTCATCGCCCTGGTCCCTTGGAGAGGGACAGGAGCGATTTACCATTTTTGTCTTGACTTTTGCATTTCTTACGTCCAACTCCTTCATCTCCACGTTGAAAATCAATCATCTTAATGGTCCTTCGAATTTGATCGCCTTGCATGTGCGCATAAGTGTCTTTAGATGTATCATCGCCCTTGTCCCTTGGAGAGGGACAGGAGCGATCCTAAGGTTTTTTCTTGAAATTCTCCATTTTGATACGATCCTTTCCTTGTATCATCTTCCAAATGCCATTTAAAACCTTGTGCGTCCTTGTCTTAACGTGATTTTCAAAGAATATCATGTGTTTTGCCTAACATCGCCCTTGTCCCTTGGAGAGGGACAGGAGCGATCTCCATGTCTTCACGTTCATCTTGTATCTTTGACCTTCGAACTTCCATTGTAAGGCGAATAATATCATTGCTTGTCCATTCCACGCACGTCCCACTTGCTTTTGCAAGGTACCTTTGATGTTATAAGGATCATCGCCCTTGTCCCTTAGAGAGGGACAGGAGCGATTCATGTTTTTTTCTCCATTTTGAGCTCAAGTTGGTAACGTTTATCCTTGGTTCATTGTTTATTGCCTTCGAAATAACGTCCTTTACCTCGTCCAATCCTCGCCTTGCCTTGACTTTGAAGGGGTATGAGTGTTTTTGATGAAATCGCTTTGGTCCTTGTCCAAAGGACAGGAGCGATATGGACTCCTTAGCTTGATTGATAATGTTTGGACGTTCAAAACTCTTGCATGTCATCCTCAAAAGACGTCTTGAACCCTTTACAACCTTGTGAAGCCTTGACTCAACGTAATTCTTGCATGAATTGATCAATATACTCAACATCGCTCTGGTCCCTTCCTGAGGGACAGGAGCGAAATTCATCATTGTGAGCTTGTTCTTGTTTATTTCAACTTACAATTATCTTCAATGCATGTAATGACGTCCTTTCGATCCTTGGGGTCGCTTGATATTTGCTTGTCTTTTGAAATCGATGCCTTAATGGAAATATCGCTCTGGTCCCTTCCCATGGGACAGGAGCGATCTGGGGTCTTAGAGTGCAAATCCTTTCAATGCGACGACCTTGATGCTTGTGTTCGATTGAAAATGCCTTGAAACGTCCCTCGCCACCTTGTCTTGACTTGTGTCGACCTTGAACTTCGGAGGAACGACCTTGAACTTGCGTAGGAAGTATCATCACCATTGTATCGCCCTGGTCCCTTGGAGAGGGACAGGAGCGAACTTGCTCTTGTGGTCTTCATTTCACTTTGCCAGGTTCCAAGTTTATATTCAACGGATTCGTCCTTCTTCACTCCATTCGTCCATGCCTTGACATCATCTGTAACCTTGCAAGAAAAGCAATTATATCAAAAATCGCTCTGGTCCCTTCCTGAGGGACAGGAGCGAACTAGGCATTTAATACTGTTATGGACGTCCCAAAAATCTTCAATTTATATTCAATGCATTTATCTCATGTCTTTCCTTGTTTTTGAACGTAAACTTGCCTTGACCCTTGTCTGGATTTTGCATAATGAAGGAAATCGCTCTGGTCCCTGGGAGAGGGACGAGAGCTACAAGGTACCTCGCCCTGGTCCCTTGGAGAGGGACAGGAGCGATTTGGTCAATATAGGTCATTCTCCTTCGTTTTTGCATATCAAATTATATTCATTTGGCAAAGCATCTTCCTTTGGACGTCCTCAAAATCATTAAGTCTTCGAAATCTTGCAAGGACAAGGCGAAATTTGAATTGTAGCTCCGGTCCTTCACTGAGGGACAGGAGCGATTTTCCTCCTGGAGGCATTTCTGTGCTCATGAAAATCTTCAATTTATATTCAATGGAAAGATATTGCCGTTCTCCATCACTTCCAACTTGAAATCTGTCTGGACTCTGCAGGGACGATGAGATATTTGAAAATGAGCTCCCGTCCTTCACTGAGGGACAGGAGCGATTTTGCTCCTACAGGCCAAAATAACATGATTTTTCACATTTTAACATTTCACAAGGCGAAAACAAATCAATTCCAATGCCCAGGATCAAAATTCAAAAAAGTCAAAATTTGGTCAAAATATTCAATCGGACAAAAATTCACATTGACGGTCAACACTTAGACAAATTTAAGCTCTGCATTAACATTCCAATTGAAAATTAGACCATTTTGGCGAATTTATTGCATTCAAAATTTGCATTCTAGAAAAGGAAGCTCAAAAGCTCTCAAAAACGACTAGATTTCGGCTTGAAAGGACAAAATTTAAAACCCTAAGGCTTAGCCCTAAATCCAGACAACCAACTAACTAACAAAATCCTAAAACGAAAGCGAAAAACGAGCGAAAAACAAGCAAAAAGAGGGGGTCCCCATTTGCGATGGGGCGATGTGTGAAATGGTCACAACAGGTAGAGCAATGCTATGGCAACAAAGGGTGCACTAAGAAAATATTGCATTGTTGGGGCAAGTACTAATAGAGCGAATGCTATTTTTTTAATTTTTCAACATGTTCTTGAAATGAGAAGAACATCTCCAACAAAACCAATGTTGCTTTTTTTTTCAACATGTTATTGAAATAAGGAGAACATGCTACATGAAACGGGGAGGCATGGGCATACAAAAATTGGGCAATTGAATCATTAGCCTCTTCTTGTGATTGAACATTCATTATCCCTGCAATTGGCCCTGGCCTTTGACTAGTCTTCCTCTTTCCATTTGTAGAAACCTTATCTAGTAACGATGGATGGTATAGTGGATTGTATGAACTCTATTGGCATACACTTAGGTCTTGCTTTTCCCTCTTGAACAATCTATTTATTTCTGCCTTCTCATCTATGTTTATCTTTTCACAAATTTTAATTCCATGTCCTCTAATGCACAAAAGGTGACTAGACACCCTAATGTATCTTCCTCTAAAATCTTTGTTGCATGAATGACAACCAATCTCTACTCCCCCTCAAACTTTTCTTTTTATCTTTGTCTAAAGGTGTTACATATTGCCAAAGAGGTTTAGTGAGTTTGAATGGGTTATTTGCATAAGGTCTAAAGAAGATGGAAGGGCATGCCAACAGGTTTATGTGGTTATCCCTCTTCACCCACACCACTCCTACACCTTGAGGAACTCTCATCTCTTTTTTGTGCCATGCCAACATTTTGACTACCTCACTACTACTCATTTTCTTTGAGGAAAAAACACAGTGCGAACTGCAAAAAGAAAACGAAATTGAAAAGAAAACAAAAGTTACCTTAACTTTTTAAAACTATGAAATATCTAAAAAAATTTCTAAAAAGAAAACCTACTGCATTGCCGCTGCTGTTCTTCTTCTTATTTTCTCCTCTACCACTCCATAGAGCTCATTGGTTAGTGCTCACAAATGTCAAAACAATCAATAAATGCAATGCATTTTTCTGCTGTTTTCTTCTTGCTTTTAAAGATAGGGCTGTTAGGTTTAAATTTAGGGTTTCAAAAGGGGAGGAGGGCCTTATGGGCTTCCTCACCCTTCTTAATTTTATTTAAAAGAATGACCAAAATAGTGATTTAAAAATAAAGTTAAGCAAAAAAAACACATATGATTTGCATACAAGACGGTCAGCTGTTCCTTGATGGCAAACAGCTATTTACTGCTGGGTGACAGGGATAGATAACAGCTCATTGACATTTCCAGTGTGTCCCCATGTCCCCAAAATGTCTTAGATGCGAGGATTGCCAGAAAAGCCCCGTGGATGCATCCCCATGTATCATCAATTATTTTCTACACTCTATAAGTTTACTAGTTTTGTTTGCTTTGTATTCTCTGTCCTTGCCATTTATGCATCCTCTAATCTTCCTCTAAATGTATTCCTATGTTCATCCTCCTCTTCCTTCTGCAATATTGTGTTTTTCTATTTAATGCCTTGCTAAACTGAAAAGGGATGTTGGCTGAGAAGTCAATCCCTTTATGACATTTGAATTTATAAATTGAAATGATTGAATCCTGAAAACCTACAGTATAAGGATATGTAGAGTCTGGACATATGTTACGTACTTTACCTTGGGGTATAGTTCTTTGTTTCTTCAGGGATGAAGTATAAATATGAATAGACAGCATTGGTTGCCTGTTAAAACTCAATTAGAAGTTTATTAATACAATTTGTACGTGTCTGCTATGCTTTTTGTGCAGACGATCAACCGAAATTTCTCTAGTCATTCGACAAACAATGGCGGCAGCTATATTGACACGTCTAATGCCACGATCTCAGGTTGTATTTCTACATATATATTTGCTCTATTTGTTTTTTTCTTTTTGAAAACTTATTTATCTAAGTCAGAAGCTTTCTGCTTAAACACCATTTGGTATTATTTCATGTTTATTCTTATTTCTTATGCTTTTGAGTAGTGAAAGGATTTCAATTTACATGTTATGTTTTCTAGCATTCTCATTTTTGCTTGGAAGGAAATTAGCACTTACATCAAACCCCAGGATGATTATTTTCATGCGTTTGTTTTACAATATTATATGCTTCATTATTTGTTAGAAACCTATCCATTGGGATAGGGGATCATTCAAGATATATTATCTAGTTTATAATGTCTGATGGAATATAGGATTTGTTCTCTCTAATACTACCTAAAAAAAACCATTACAGAAAATGTTGGTTCTCAAGATCTTGCTAAACTAAATTATAAATGGGGCTTCGGATTGTTTTCTTTTTCTTTTTCTTTATGGGGAGTTGCTAACCAGACTCATACATAGCATGGCCACAATTTTCTTTGCACTGCAAATTCATGATTTGTCATTTTGTAATTTACACGGATGCTCAAAAATAGTCAGATGAAGCTTTACATTTGCATCCATAGATTGTAGAACACCACTCAAATGTATATTTTTATGTTGTGATGTAATTTAGCAATTATTGACCTTTGCCAATCCACCATTTGTTTGGATTTATGTTTAAGAGCATCTTATTGGTGTAATAGAAACTTTCCCTATTCAAGATAGGCATAATTTTATGCTAAGTTGCTGGTTTTGGAACAGGAACAAGCCTAAATAGTGATACTTGTAATTGACATTAAACAAATATCTTAATACATCATAATTTGCAAAAAGGAAAATACACAAATTCATAGTTCAGTAATTTGTCAATGTCAATACACAATGCAGATTATAATCTATATTCAGTAATCTTCGTAGTGCTCTTCATTGAGAGCATCAAACCCAATGTTTGTTCAATTTCATTTGATCCACAATCAGCTACGTTGCCACTCCCACTAGCCCCTCCATGTACAGAAGCTGCCTCATCTGTAGAGACTTCTGCAAACTGTGCAACTGTAGTGTCTAAGTTGACGCACTCAGGAGTTAGATCCCAATTCTTCGTCACCCCCTCATTGTAATCGCGTCTCTTATGTGACAAAATGTGCAAATTGGAGATTCACAAAGACAAAATATCAAGTTTTTTTTGCACCCTATTGGTCGTGTTTAACTAAGTGGATAAAGGAGTACGTACTCCAATTCCTCTCAATGGAAGAACTGTTACAACTACAAAACATAAGTTACAAATTAATAATATATAATAGCAAGTGAAAAATGAGAAAGTTAAAATATAAAAAGATTCAAACTTGAGAGAGAACTTTTATTGCAAGATGCTGCAAGTAAATAAATATGTACCACTATGCATGGGCATATTTTTTGTACCATGCATCAGATACAAAGAGTCCAAGATGGAGGAAGATGCACCAATTCATGCACTAACTTTTGAAATTCCAAAGGGTGAGGCATTGATTGATATTCAGAATAGCATTATGGATGGACATGCATTTGAAAATAATATTTTGATTCGCAAGGGTGGAAGTGGGTATCTCCACAACTCTTATTTCAGCAAAGGAGGGTGAGCTGTTTGTTGATACCCTAAGGTATGAAAATGATGATTATATTTCAGATTTGTTGCTTCCTCTTATATCACTGTAAAATTGCTGTCATCATGGAAAGCATGGTAACAGGGGTAATAGAGTAAGGGATACAACTTGAAGTATAGGTCATGTGGACTCTTAGATTCAAGTTCAAGATTGTTTTTGCATATTGGATCCATGTGATCTTTTGATGGTCAAAGTGGATATAAGCATTGACTATTGGGTTATCCATATTTTACATTTGGATTGAAAGGAAGTGTATGAGGAATCATTGTGATGTCCCCATCTAGACAATCAAAACACAATGATGCCACTCTAGAATAGAATTTAAAAAAATTAAATAATAATACAATTAAAATATGGAAATATTTATATATAATCAACAAACAAGATTTAATATATAATTTATATTTATTAAATATTAATATTAATTTCATATTTATCTAATAATAATAATAAAAGTAATATAAATAAATGAATAGTAATAAAATAAATATCTAATGAGAACATTCGAGTAAAGACAACTATGATACATGGATGATTCACCATATGCTAAATAATATCATGACTGAGACAGCCAGATAAAACACGTATCGCCATATCCATATAGATGTTGCCAGATGTGTATCGTTAGGATTAATATCGATCAATGTTAAACGATAATCCTAGCCATTAATTAAAGCCGAGTCGAAGAACTTATGCTCCAAATACGATTCCATACAGAGTTTGATGGTCAGGAATGTATTCTCAGCGGCACAGCCATGATTACGAACATGAAGGAGATCACGATTATCGCTGAAGACACCAAGCATTTTATGGTATGGCTCAGTGATCGATTAGGTATATACAATGAATTGAAACACGTATTGATGTATTGATCAATAATATTAAACAACGATTATGATTGTATCAATGGTGATCAATACAGATTATGAATACAGAGTCTCCTTATCCAGACGAAATAATATGTAAACCAAATATGATTTAAGGTAGACCAACTCCGGCATCCAAACCAGTTTCGATTAATGATAAAAATCAATATTAATTGGAAGATAGCAATTCGTATTGAGGAGACTAATTGGTGGTTTTCAGATGATTACGTTGGCAATATGGAAAGGTGTGATAAGTTAAGTTTGACCAAATATAAGAAGAGATGCGATTCGTTTATGTTGGGATATGTCCTTTCATAATTCAAAAGGTGCATCCCTTCTATCTAGCAGGGTATAAGAGGAAGATCAAACTCATTCATTTGGGGATCATAAAGCATTTTCTTCTTATATACATATCCAATGTTGATCTGCTCTTTGAGCACATTGCCTCTCAGCAAATCAGTGGCAGACATTATTGTGAGTCAGACACAGTCAGCAAATTACGTATACATCAAGATCAGATCAGACAGCAATTTTCTTGAATCTCAGTCCTATTAAAGGACAATTATAATATCAGACCCTCTTTGACAGAGAATTCAGATCAGTGTTAATCCCGCCATGTCTATTAAAATATACATATATGTTCAAAAGTCAAACCATTACTAAAAGAATTATTTCTTTAAGCAAACTGAAAGTGAATTTCCCGTATTTGCAAGCTTTAGTATTGCCTAATCGAGGAATATCAATAAGGGGACATTACAATCATATAGGGTTTGTTGTACATCTTAGCCACATTGTGAAGGATCAGTGTTCATGGTTCAAGGTCACTGTTGAGAACGAAGTACCACACTTGAAGACAAGATTGTGGATAATGGCCAACTAGAGATAGTCACCACGACAAGCTTGATGTGGAAAGATGGTAAGCAAATTAGATGTCAATAGAATGTTCAAGATTTAATTAGTAGGCATGGTATGGTGTTGTTGGAGTCGAACTACATACAAGGTTGCCCCTTTTGGATGAGGGATGGAGAATTTGAGAAGTATACGATACCACAAAATGGCTTCATTGTTCCAAGCATTGTGAAGGAAAAACAAATTGTCATCACTTTATGCAAAAAATTCTATATCATGGGTCTAGGTGGAATCAGTAAGATATTGGGTTTGTCATGGTAGCACCTCTTGGAGAACTCACCATGGAGCTGAAACTCAAAGATGAAAAGAAAGAAGTAATGCTAAAGGTATAGTGTGGAGTCCCAAGTATGGTTACAAATAAAAGAAGGGAGGTATATTTTGAAGAAACCAAGTAGCTCGGGATACTCAATGCACAGAGACAACCAATAGGTAAGATACTTAATCATGATAATTTTTGGTTTGTTTTGGATATCTTGAAGAGCATTCTCCTAAGGTGGTCACCAAAAGAAATACTTGTAAAATGGAGCCTTCTTGTTGGAAGTCACCAACTATACATTGTAGGGCCAATATGAATATGGTTTACAACTCTATATATGCTGTTCCTAATATCTCCAGCCTCTTCCTTACTTTCTTTGCAGTCATAGAAGGGTTTTTAGTCACATGGTGGAGGAGTTTCCAGCCCAATCCCTTTGTTGAAGCATTATCAGCTAGTGTAAAGTGGTTTCCAGCCTTTACATTCTTGATTTTGGGTAAAGGAACTCAGTTTGGAAGTGATGGTACCTACTACCATATTCCTATGATCTATTGATCACTTTAATAAATTTATGTTTTGGATTAACGATATTTTTCATGAGTAACTGTAGATCTGTAGGTATTGAATTTTTTTTTTTGGTTTATGTGTTGTATAGGAGGCCTCACCTATGAGGTCACCAAGTGCAAGTATTCCAGCCTACACATTGCTGGTTAGAGGGAAAATCTGAGCAACATATGACTATTACAACAAATGATTGTTACAGCCATTTTCCAGCCTACATATTGCTATCTAAGGAGAAAGTTTGAGCAACAAATGATTGTTACAGCCATTTTCCAGCCCACATACAATCTGATCTATGCCATTTGTCAAAAGGTACAATTTGGGTATCATGGTAAGAATCTTTGGAATGCAAAGTTATTATTATAACAGCAATCTAGTAGAGATGAGCATAATTTTGAGCATACCATTGTCACAATTGAAGGAAAAGGTGGTAGTGTTTCAAGGCATCTTACATATAAAGGAAGTTGTTGACACAACATAAAGGCACTTCAACGATGTATATGAGTTTGATGAAAGAAACTCAAATTTAGATTTATTTTCTCAAGAATATAAACCAGGCGTAAGAGGAAGAAGTGATGCTCACATTTTGCAACTATGTTGCACAAGGAACATGACAAAGACTGCTATCCACATAATTTCCAACTTCGGGTTTGCTATCATCGTCATTCCTTGTTATTAAATTACATCAAATGCAGTCACTCAGGTGTTGTAAGTTACAAGATTGATTAAAGAATCTTAGAATACTTTCCAGATTTAAGGAGAAATTGTGTTGGACATATCCTTCCTCTTGAAGAAGTTATGTGAACCACAAGAAGAGCTCAAGGAGAATTTTAAATGAATTACCAGAGTAGTGCAACATAAGCATTGTGGAGTAACTCTAAAAACTGATATATGTGCAAGGGATCACCAACAAAAACATGTAGGTGAATACATGTAGCGACCTTGGGGTTTGGGGATATTTTCATTCATCATCATATCAAGGAGGAGCATATGGAGAGTTGGTTGCGTTAGTTGTTTGATCCAATTCAAAGGTGGGGAAGTATGGTCGTTCATCTCGTCATGGATCTCCTAAAAGGTTTGCATTTATTTTATTATGAGTCATGCATGCTTCTTTGTTATTTTTCCTCTAGAAGTCAAATTGTTTGTGTAGACACATAAAACTTCTCATCTTAATCTTAGGTGAATCCAGTTCATTGTTCATGCACTATTTCATCTATTTTAATTTATCCACTTATCCATCATTTATTCATTAATATCATTATATATTATTATTCATTTACCCATTAATATTATCATTTATTTATTAACATTATTATAAATTATTTCATTTATCCATTATAAATATTATTATTATTTCATATTCCATCTATATATTTAATAATATCATTATTCTACCATTTATCATTTAATATTTCATCTATATATTTAATAATAATATCATTTATCCATTTTCATAAACATATGCATGAGCAATTACGTTGCTTATTTATTCTTTTTCCTCCATCCTATTTTCATCCACCTAATGAATATGGGATAAACACTTACACCTCCAAACCAATATTTTATCCCACATTCACCCTACAACTTGGATTCACCTTGAGGATATCTATAAAAACTCAACCCCCTCTCTCATTTGATCTATCTAGCAGTCTAGCATTTCATCTCACGCTTCGATTTTCTCTTGCATTTTTGCATTCATTTCAAACCTCCATTTCTTCATAGCCTTTGTGCGTGCTTCTGAGAGCAATATTGTCACAAACACAAATCTTGAAGAATAGGAGTGCAATGGAGTCAGAAATTCATTTGCATGCATGTGTGTTTTAATTAGTTCATTTGGCTTTGCATGTGTGTGTTTGGCAGGTACTTCATTGTTGGATATTGGAAATGCTTGGATCTTGATCCATAAGATTGCAGGCAGATTTCTATTTCCTTTATCTACAGTTTTAGGTGATCGAAATTCATGGATTGTATAAGAATGTGAGTAATAATGGTAGTAGCTCCCATAGTGGTTTTTGGTAGGAGTTGTTCCACTTGACAAAAATTAAGATTCAGATGCCATGGCATGATCTATATTGTTGGGCACAACGATATTTGAGGATTCAAGTTTATTTGGTGTGCTATGGCAAAAGTTGCTTCATTTTACAGTAGTAGGATCTAGATTTTATGGACATTGCAACACAACTCATCATTTGAGTTTGCAATTGCTTGAGGCAAGCAATTGTAGGAAGGGCAGACTATCATGACCCCTTTTTTGGATTTTAGAATAATTATTAATATTATATTAGTTGGGCCTAGTAATTTCTAATTTTGGGGCAACTTAATATTATCATAATTAAAATAAAAGGTCTTCTAAAACATTAGGATTAAAATTAAAAGTATTTTTAAATACTTGGAGGGAAATCTAGGATCCAAGTGCCCAATTTGAAAAGATATATCAAGGAGGTGCCTATCTTAATTTGATCATCATGCAAGTTATCCTTTTTGCATCCAATTTCTAATTGTTCAATCTAGAGAGTCAAAGGATGAAAATTCTTGGTTTGTTCAGGGTTCGAGAGGATGAAAACCCTTTTGAATTCCACATTTTGAATCAAGGATGAAAAGCCTTTCCTCCAATCCTGGGTGATTCTATCTGGGAATCACAATTTTGTTGGTTTGTGGAGAATTGAAAAACATTTTAAGTTTGCTACAAGGGCATTGCAGTGATTTTTTCTGGCAAATGTCATCTTTGGTTGTCAAAGCATGATTGAGTGTTACTAACTAGGTTACTAACCATCTGGAGTCTAACCAGGTTTGTGCCAAAGGTAGTTCAAGATTTTCAGCCATTTTCGTTGATAATGTTTTGCATTCTTATGGTTTGCCTACCAGAATTTGTGATTATTGTAACCTGCCTAAAACTTTTGAGCAGATCTTTATAGCTACCATTTCTAAATTTCTAAGAGTCATCAAAATTTCTACCATTTCTAATGTGGCAGATCTTTATAGCTACCATGAAGGTCAAGAGACCAAAGAGAGAGAAGACATTGAGACTGAAATATCCCCTGCAGTTGATAGACTGAATATGCAAGGAATATTTACAAACAGTTGGCTGTCAAAACTGCGTGTTATGTGGTTTATATAATTTGCGTGCTATGCTGTTCATGGCTCAAGGAATATTGTCAAACAATTCATTTGCAAACTTCTAGCTTACTGGTTGTTTAACAGTCTGATATGTTCTTATTAAACTGATTATAGATAGCTTCCAATGCTTGAGAATCAACACTTCAATGCATAAATTAGCATCTAGATGCTTAAATGACTTTTTGGGACCTTAATCAATGCATATAGATGAATTGTCAGTGTCAAATATGCACCTATAGCCAAGTGGCATTTTGACAAACTTTTGGCAAGTAAACTGACTTCATTAAAGACGTATCAGCAAGTAATGAGCCGCAACTTATTCTCCTTTACTCATCAAATAATTGGTTCCATTCAATGACTAAACAAGTGCCAAATACTTAGCAACTCAACAATGAATTCTCAGATAATCTGAAGACACATGACAGCATTGAAGTATGCATACAACTGATAATTACAAGGGAGAATTGATGCCAAAAGAACCTGATAAAATCGCCTAGGCTTGTGTTAGAAGAGGCAAGCAATATTGTGTCGATTGATGCCTTCACTATGCCAAAACTAATTGTTTCCCAAATCACCCCTGCTGCAGATAAATATGACTGATAATAATTAATTGCTGGCATTCAAGTTCCCTCTCAGCCACTGAATACTATCGCTGCCTTCCTCCAATCATAGCACTGCCATCATATGGGAAGTTCGATGCATAAACCAAAGGTTATGAGCAAAATCGTGGCAATGGAGGTCTGGTTTGACTTGTCCTCAGATCTGATTTGGCTGCTGAATTCTTCTTATTTCTCCTTCCAAATTCTCCTAAGGGAATCGCCTTATGTCCCCAGTCCTAGCTGTCATGTCCCCTCCTGGATCGTTATATATATAAGGAGAGAAAGAGAGAGACCCTAAATGAAGAAATTATTATTATTAATTAATATAATAATTACTAATGAATGATTAATTAAAATTCATTAATTAAATATTACTTATGAAGGTGCACATTACAAAGAGCACAAATGGAGGTGTATTCTTTCTATGCCATGCCCCATCCTTAATCATCATATTTTTCCTAACCAAGAAATATGACCTAAATATAGCAATTAAAATATTGTTAATTGTTTATTAATTTAATATTTTAATTTATTCATTATATACAAATGATATAATAAAATAAATATAACAATTATTATTAATTAATTAATATTTGTTAATCGATGATATTCATAAAATGTTTTAATGAAATACTATCACATCATTCAAGTGTCATAATGATTCGACCACATAAGTTTACCTTGATCGTCAAAGGAAGAATCATCTAGTTTTGGATATACGATATGTTCACTAGCCCAATCATTGGTCAAAGACTCGATTAAGACTTGAAGTATAAACAATCAATAGTTTATACATTTCAGATAGGATGCAAGCATACCATTTATTATTTATGGGCATCGTGGAAGGTTAATACGGATGGCATAAATGACGTCAAAGATTAAGGAGCCGATTCTTCTCTAAGGAAGTTCACGGAATAGTTTCCTCTTAAGACACCGCTACGGTATAGTTTCCAATGAATAACACAAGTGATCATGTTAATATCAATAAGGATATTGATGACTGATTAAGCAATTACAATCGATTAATTTTGGAGCAATACAAGATGAGTTTAGGAACAGACATCGGACATGTCTCTTGGAGGCATCCAATCTAATTGCAAAGATATAAGGAGGAAAAAGAAATATAGAAAGAGGAAGAAAAGGGGGTGCTTAATACGTAGGCTGATATATGAAGTTTGAAATGATATTATGCAGAATTTAATAATAAGATTTAGGTAGATTGCAATACGTATGACAGTCATTTAATTTCTTTATTGTGGCAGACCAGATCTGACACATGTCAGGTCTGTCTGCTCTTACAGCCAGAATTATAATAACTGATGTAATTAGGCAGGGGTGGTGTTAAGCTCTTACAACCAGAATTATAACAACTAATGTTTTTAGGTAGTGGGACGTTAATAATTTATATAATAAGTTATATATATATATATATCAGAATAAGGAATAATATAAATATTGTAAATATGGATATTGATAATAATAAATATTAATATCATAATTACTATTAATAGAGTACTTTTAATACAATACTTTTAGAGATTAGTAATAATTCATATAACTAGTAATTAATAAATACGTAAATGATTTATAAATGAATCAGAACAAGATTAATTGTTTAGTAGGGTAAGAGATGTATAGAATGTAGGTGTAAATAGATATAAGTAATAATATTTTAATATATATATTAATTAATATAATGAATAGTTTAATATATATATTAATGAATATAAATAATGAACATCTGAATACATATGTTAATGTAAGGTTCTTAGATGTTAATGAATATGTATGAACATAAGTAATTAATACATATCAATGAATAGTAGGAATATATGTTAAGAAATAAATGTGAATATTGGATAATGAACATTTTTATGAATATATGTTAGGAAATACATGTAAATCAGGAATATGTAAATGTGGATTGTGGAATGGAAAATAGTAATAAAATGCAAAAAATGTATTATAAATATGATTACATGATGGAGGCTATAGGGGGGAAACTCCCTTAGTCTAAAGGAGGGATTATGATAATCCCTAGGGTAGTATATATACTGAATATCTATATGCATATATATGGCTTGGTTGACTAAGTTCATCCAAGAAGAGACGGATCTGGCCGGTCCCTTCTGAGGACTTGGATGATGGGATGCATCATCCAAGGCAAGGAATTGAATTATGATAATCCCTAGGGTAGTATATATACTGAATATCTATATGCATATATATGGCTTGGCTGACTAAGTTCATCCAAGAAGAGACGGATCTGGCCGGTCCCCTCTGAGGAATTGGATGATGGGATGCATCATCCAAGGCAAGGAATTGACATATGGTCTTCCTTGGATGGCTTGGGTATAAGAAATTACACCCAAGACAGGAATCGAATTAACCTTTGATTTCCTAGATGGCTTGGGTATAAGAAGTTACACCCAAGACATGAATCGAATTAACCTTCGATTTCCTAGATGGCTTGGGTGTAAGAAGTTACATCCAAGACAGGAATTGAATTAACCTTCGATTTCCTGGATGGCTTGGGTGTAAGAAATTACATCCAAGACAGGAATCGAATTAACTTCGATTTCTTGGATGGCTTGGAACCAAGATGGGTTCCAAGAAGGCGAGCTTCACAGCCGCCTAAGGACATGTCCCAGTGCTGCACACACATCCTTTTTAAGAATTGAGATTAGTGTAATTAAGTAATTGAACTTTAATTGCAAATGAGATTAAATATGTATATATTTTTTGTGTTCTAACAATCTGTTTTGCAGGACAATGATCTCTAACTAGTAGGGACACTACACTAGCTCTGTCCTCCAATGAATGTTATGATGCTTCAGCAAAGAAATAATAGCAGAATCGTGGGTATGCAAATCATAGGGAGTTTTCGTTCCCAAATGATTAAGTCTGCAGAAACCCTTGGCTCCACAAGTCTACACAAGAGAAGATATCAAAACAACCAATGATGAATAATGAACCAACCCCCTCTATTTATTCTTTTCTCCTCCAATCGATTGGTTCCTTCTTGAAGATTCTTCTCTAACAACCTCATATTCTCTTATTACACTTTATTATTTTATTACACATTAATTAATTTAATTGGACTTAAAAATATTATTTCATTATAATTAAAGTGCACACGTGACATCATACGTGTAATCTCCTTATCTCACCATAAAATCTTGTAGACATAAAATGTGAAGCCACAAATATCTACCAAATCGACCCCCTAATCCATCTCCTTGGCCTACGAGGGTCTAATGATAGGCCAAACTCCTCTGCGGAGTGATCCTCATGAAAATGGGGACATTGCAGAGACATAGATCTTGGATCAGATTGCCCAAATACCAGCACACTGAAAGGAAGAGATAAAGTAAATTTTGAAATAGAGAGTTGCCATGAAAATCGAGGGAAGAGAATATATTGAATTTTTGGTAAAATGGAAGAATAGGTTGAGGAAGATGTAACTTAGTTAACTCCTACAAAAATAGGCAGATATGGTTACACCATTGAAGATCTTTAGGCTAAGAACTGAGTGGGCATTCACTCCTTTACAGTTTACCTACATAGGATGTTTGATGTAGGTGCATCCTAGGTATTAGGCAATCAACATCAACCAAGAAACCTTTATGTTATTTTATTTCATTTGTGTGTTTGTTAAATATTGACCCTTGACTTCCCATGGATTGAGAATTCTCTAGGTTTTCATTATGTAGTTTAATTTTTTGGTTCCTCTTGTAAAATGGGGCATCCCACTTGGTAGGAATTGTGGAATTCCCCTCTTGCCACTTGTAATATGATTCATGTTGGTCGTAAAATGGGCTTTGTACTACTTGTTAAGCTACGTTGGTTAAGTATGTTAGTGTCGTCGAGAGTAGTTGTCCGTTGCACGATGGTTCCCCATGGGTGGTAACCGCAACCCTCGACCGTGTCTTTATATATGCTCTTGTACTTGTTGTTGGATACACTGATGCAGAGAATGATTATTGTACTAGACATTTTGGCATTAATGAAAGCATTGCTTTGAGGTTCTGGTTACTATTCTATCCTATGGTTATCATCTGACTGTTGATATGCAATATTAATAACACATCCCACGGGGTAAACATCTAGCGTCGTTGCTTAGACGTACTCGGGAAAGGAAGAAGCGGATGGCGTACAGACGCGATGGGCCTACCCGTTGGTGAGATCAACCCAGAGGCCGACGACGCACAAATGGAGCTCTACGACAGAGAAGACATTGCAACAAGGGAATTCTCAATCTTGCTTCAAGCAGCCATCGAGACCTGCCTTCGAAGAGAGGCCACGAAGGCTAAAGTCCCAACAAGTGCCATGTGGACCGCACTGGAAGTGAGCCCCGCAGTGAATCAGTTGATGAACCACCTCCCCTGATGGCTTGCACAGGCATCACTGGCACAACGAACCTGCTTGGAGGAGATTGCTCGTGAGGAGCGACGCCAACATGTCCTCCGATAGTACGAAGAAAACAATCGTCGCTGGGAAGCGGAGCGTGATGGCAAGAGGCGAAGGGGAAATTGAACCCTGAACCTCTAGGAGGAATAAAGAACATTCTATACTATAATAATGGTGTCGTACTATTGACATAAATTGTATCCGACGGGATGAATTAATAAAGAATTGTTCTATTTTTTATATGTTGCTGCTATTTATGAAGATGTACGGGAATTAATGCCCAACTTATTAAATAAGGATAGAAATAAGAAGGCACAAAGTGAGGAGTGGGAGGCCGCACAGAGAGCCCTCATTCTGGAACAAGTAGAACGTAGACGGAGGCTGAGGTAACTTGTCGAAGGACGACCTGCCGAAGGGTTGCCCGAAGGGAACCAAGGAGGTGTCACAGAGGGTGCAGGAGCAAAAGCCAAAGGAGATTTCTACATGTCGCCAGAACACCGTAGGGTGAGAAGCTACGAAGAATTTTTGGAGGAAACAAGGCTACAAAGAAATCTGGTCGAAGAGACCCGGGATCAGTTCAGGAATTTATCCCTTATACCGCGCACAGAGGACCACCGAAGGCAGCAAACAAACGACGAGGGTGAGAACGGAGGGGAGGGCAACCGTACGACTGTAGGTGCGGAGGAGGCACAAGCACACGGCAAGCAAGGACCCCCCTCTTGGGACCCATAACACCAAGCATGCAGTACAAACCACCGTACCCCCAGTCACTCAAACAACAAACACCATCGGCGCAGGTGGGAGTGGTGCAGGTGCACGACAAGTGACACGACCCCCATCAATGGCCAGTAAACAGAAGTTGCCGAAGTTCAACGGCGACGGGAAGGAAGATCCTATTCGCCATTGCCGCACTTACGAAACCATATGGTCAGTGAACGGTGTTATCGACCAGGACGAATGGGTAACACAATTTCCAGCAACCTTAAGGGGAGTGGCCATCGACTGGTACTTCGATACGGATAAGGTCAAAGTCGACACATGGCCCAACCTGAAGGAGTTTGAGATAGAGTTCCGCCTTAGAGATGACAATGAAATAGTAGCCGAAATCTATGGCACAAAGCAGAACAAGAATGAGACGGTCCGAGCCTATAGTCGGCGGCTCAAGGAACTGTTGGGAAAAATGGAGTCAACCAGCGGATGGGTTGAAAAAGAGATGGTTCGTGGAGGGACTGAAACACTCCCTTCTGAAGAAGATGAAAATTGTTCCACCAACCTTGTACGAAGATACATATAATAGAGCAATGGATCTCGAGAGCGAGACCAAGACATCCAAGAAGAAAAAGTAGGATAGCTCGTCCGAGGATGATGACTCTTCTGAGGGAAGCAACAACGATGGCGAGTCCGGCAAAAAGGTGCAAGCCCCGCAGAAGGACATCTTGAGGATGATGAAAGAGCTGAAGGTTATGAAGGGAGGTTCGAGCAAGACCGACGAAGGGGAGCTTTGGTGCACGGAATGTAAGACGGATGGCCACACAAAAGGCTCCTGCCCAAAGAAGGCCTATTGTGATATATGCCAGTTAATGGGGCATCCCACCAGGGAATGCCCCTACAACATGAAAACACGAAACCAACAAGTATTGCTTACGTAGGAACAACCAACTACATCGGGCGGTACCGACAGCTCCCAGGCAAACAATAATGCAACATCGGGAGGCTACTGAGATAACTGGTGGGGAGGACGAAACAATAATAACACAATAACAATACAGCCAGTGGGGGAACTTCGCTTGAGATTGGCCGAAGGGAGAGGCCACACAATATTTGTGCAAATGGTGCGGACCGGGAGACCACGAAGATGCCACCTGCTCGAAGTCCGGCGTCAACTTGCTCAATATCGAGGAAACCAAAGAAGAGGAAGTGCTGCCCGTAACCCGCGCCCAAGCCAGACAAGCAACGTGCCCAGACCCAGAGATGGAGAAGCGAAGGGTACGGAAAGCATTGGACGAAATTGAGAAAGAGATATGAGAGAGGGCGAAGGCAAAGGGTACGGCGGGTACTTCCAGCCGACCAGAGGCGGAGGAGGCTATACTAAATCAAATTTTAAAACTGGAGGTGCCTGTGAAGGTACACAATCTCCTCTAGACGATGCCTCAATTACGAACGGCATTGCTGAATAATCTCTCCCAACCACACACCAATACCAACCACTGCACGGATGTTCCTGGGGGGTCTGCAATAGATCCTAGGCTGCTGGAAGTTAACACTGTAAGGAACCCGACCATTGTGGAGATGGGTATCCTTGACACCATTCTAACCGATACCATCGTCGATGGTGGATCGAGAATGAATGTTCTTCCAGAAGAAATCTGGCGGAAGTTGGGGAAGCTGACACCGTGGCCATCTACATTCAATCTGCTGGGAGCAGATTAGCATGGAATCAAACCCATCGGGACGCTGATGGGCCAGCAAGTTACCATCGGGATGCAACCCTTCATACTGGACTTCGTGGTAATCCCACTAAAGAAAAAAGGGTATAATGCGATCTTAGGGAGAGGGTGGCTGGTGGTAGCCAAGGCCACCCATAATTGGAAGAAGAACACTCTGTCTATGGAGAATGGAGGAAGGAAGTTTATCATAGACCTTGGGACGCAGTTGGTTAGTGAGGAACTGGCATCATCTTCGGAATCGGAGGGTGATGGAGAAGGCGACCTGAGGACTGAAGGATGGGGCTGCATGGAGCCCAACGACAAAGGGATTCTCAAACTAGGAGAGTGCTCTGAGGATGAGACGGGGTCATTGAACGAGCTCTTCCACTGGCAGATGGAGGATTATGAAATGTTTCAGAGCTAGAGGCTCGAAGTAGAGGAACCAGAGCAAGTAACAAAGGAGGTGTACCTACCGGAATACAGAGAATATTGGAAGGGAGACGCCCGTGTGAGTGACACCACCGCACACCAGTTCTCGAAGGAAGAACCCATCAAGTATCAAGAGGTAAAATTGAAGGAGACAAACCTGAGTGACGTAGATAATCCCAAGATCATTCGTGTCGGCAACGATTGGAACCTTGTGTTGAAGGCCACAGCCTTAAAAATCTTTATTCTTCTTCTTCTTATGTATGGGAAGGAGACTGTGGTCCCTGTAGAATTTTATGGTTCCAGGTCTTCGGATGGCCATTGAAAATAGACTTGCCATCAACGGGTCCAAATTGAAATCCTACCATGAGAAGCGCGCAGGGGACCGAGAGGCCGGAAGGACACCCGAGAGTCCGGAGGGGGACCCGAGAGGATGGAAGGCGACTCGAGAGGCACAGGACCAAAGTGGGAGACTCTCGGGCGAGGCAAACCGAGAAGGATGAAGGGCGATCCTAGAGGCAAGGGACCCGAGCCGAAGACTCTCTAGACAATTAGATTAGGAAATTAAATTAAAAAAAAAAATTGAAAAAAAAATAAAAATAATAAAAAATAAAATCGGTGGCCACAGTGGAACCATCATACGGCGGGACTACTGTCGAGGGGGCCACTGCCGGTGACTACTGTGCGGTGGAACCATCGTCGGGGGGGGGGGGGGCACCGTACGGTGGAACCACCACGGTGAGACCACCGTGTGGTGGAACCACCATCGACAGAGGTCACCGTCGGTGGAATACCACCATAGGCCTGAAGGAGCACGACGATGGCAGCGACGGTTTAAAAAAGGGTGAAAGGAAAAATACCACGGCACGACAGGGATAAATGGTGGTGATGGCACGTGAAAAGAAAAATGCACTGACATTCAAACAAGCATGCATTTAATTTAAAAAAAAAATGACGACCAGATTGAAAAATCATTTGATGGAGTCTAGAGCCAAGACGCTGAAAAAATTAGAGTGGAGAAGAAGGTTATTGGCATCTTAAAATATCAGAAAAATGATGTGCACCATGGACTTCCGTGTGGTTCTGAAGGTCCCCACGAGGGCGCTGCCCCTCGACCCTGTTGGGGCATTGCCCCAGACCTTGCGAGGGCGCTGCTCTCGACCCCGCTGGCCCCCCAGACCCCCAGTTTATTTTTGAAGCTACAATACACTTTTGAGTTGGGCAAAGAGCATCAGAGAAGTCACGGTAAGTGTTGGGGTTGTTCCGTACTGTGAGAAAGAAGCTTGAAGCTAAGCATTGGCGGGGAAGCCATAAGCCGTAGAGGGAGACAGATTTGGAGGTTGTGAACAAACAGAGTTTGAGGGAAGGCATTGTAAGCACGCGAAGTCGTATGACACCAGGGAGTTATTCAGTTTAGTTATCAGCCTTTGGGGAGTGTGATGGAGGATTTGAGGCGTCTCCTAGCCTTTGTGCCAAGGGGTTGTGGCCACTTCCAGGCATGAATGGTACGCTTTGAGGAACTCGGAGTATGTCTCGGCTGGACGTGAGGTTGCCTTGGTGGATGCACAGAGGGCTTGAGAGGAGCTGACCACCAGGTTGGAGGCAGTAGTAGTGTGAGACTTAGCTCAGCTTACCCAGGAGTTGGATGCCGAGAGGGCAGCGCAGGTGGCTATCAAGGACAAATTGGCTAGGGAGACAGTATCATTTGAGTAGCAATTGGTGGAGCCTGAGATTGAAAAGCGTGTTTTGCAGACAAGTTTGGTCTAGGCACATGAGGACTGTGATGTCAAGGAAAAAAGAACTCCTTGTGGAAGCAATAATGGTGAAATCCGCACTTGACCATCGGATGGTAGTAGAAAAGGGGTTTTAGGCGAGGACACAGCAGGTGTATGAGTTTCGGATTTGACTGGCGTCAGCAGTTCCTGCATCTTCTTCATCAGCGGTGCAACTACCTCCTTCAGGGACGCCCCCTCGACCCCTTCTTCTCAGTGATTTTCTTATTGTATATAGTCTACTTCATCCCCATTTTGTTGTGTTAGTCCCAGATTTTTGTCCTTGTCGTTCGAAGACGACTTTACCTGTGACAACATATATGATGTGTAAGAGCATGCATGGAATGTCATTAATAAAGAATTATGTGCAAAAGCATCCTTGATTTGTCCTTTGTGATCCTTGAAGATGGAGCACTCCACTCGGCTATTTTTAGCTGGTAGTTGGAGATTGGGAGGGGCATTCCATTTGGCATCCACTTGAGTCATGCACATCTTGGCATTCCTTTTGGGAGGAGTCAATTTTCAAAAAGGCAAAAAGAGATTGAAGGGAGCTTCCGTTGAAGAAATGTAGGAAAGTAGCAATGAAGAGGTAAGGAGGGTTTCTTTTGTTTTTAGGTTGCTAGGGAGCTCAAGTTTGGAGATGGTTTGTGCTGATTGTGTATTAATTTGCAGCTTTTGAAGTCCTAAGTTTCTAGGGGAGACTTGTTGATGGGGAAAGTTTGCACTTTCATCAATGCAGAATAAAATGCACCAAGCATATCCTATTCTCTCTTGAATAAGGAAATCTTGTATGCCTTTTGATTGTCCAAACAAGATAACCCCAATGTTTCTAGTGTCAGGTCATGACTGTGCTTAGGATAACTTAGTGATGATGTGATTTATTGGTTTTAATAAGAGGACTTATGCATCTGACAAGTTGGTCTGCATCTAATATAGCAATCTTATGATGCTTCACATCTAAAACTGGTTAAAATAAAGAGAAAAGGGATAGGGTTCAGGGAATCTATTGACAATTATAGTAATGGCTGATGCCGCGGGTAGACAGACTTCACATAGAACTGATTCCTACTTAGCTAGAAATATATTTGGAACACCACATAAATAGTGCAATCTCCAAAGGAAAATGAAAAGATTTTCAGACTCTGAACATACATTAAGTACCCAATTCTGACACAACTTAAATAAACATTCATAATTGAACTAAGCAATAATAGGCTCAAACTAACCATGTACAAAGACTTACAGTCAACAAATCTCCAATGGTATGAACGAAAAATCAATCAAATACCCTCACACTTCACCATTAAATCACTGAACTTTAACTAACTTGATGAAAAGAAACCATGCAAACAATGAAAGGCAAATGGCAAAACACCATGCCTCAATGCTTTATTCATTTGCTTGAACTATTATTACAACAATCCCTACTCAACAATTTCTTCTCTATTCTACTCCTAATCCTAATTCTAACTTCTAATTTTAACCTCTAACTTCTAATCCCTTACAATGAGAGAGGCAGTAGCCTTTTTATAGATTTTACATTTTGAATCAATGGCCAATATTTAATCCATTCAATGACACAGATTTGCCCTCTAGAAACCCTAACAACTTTTGGTTAATGATTTCAACAACCTCCAACCACCTTCGATTGCTTTCCAACTACCCCCACTACAAGACAAAATGACAGCCTAGCAAAATAACAGCTTTTGCCACAAAGGACAAAATAGGCAGCTGGATAAATAACCAACTTTTGGCCCTTTCTTGAGTTGCATTAAATTTTGCCCAAAAGTTGTTATTTTACAATAGATCAATTACCATTACAAAAAATTCATATTCTTGTTATCTGCAGCTGCTCTTTCTCTGTTTCTATATGTTTCCTGTAGCATTCTTGTGTCCTGCCACTATCTTCCAGAGTTCTGGAAGTGACATCATCGGGTTTTCTGCACTGTGGTAGTGGTGTTTCATCCTCATACTTCGTCTCTGTGGCATGTTCAATCACATCTTCAAGGTTTTGACCTTGATTTTGTCCTCTTTTATCTTGGTAACCATTCCTTCAATCTTGTGCTCCAGATCTCCGTCTTGTTGCTTCATTGGTGGTATGGACTTGCAAGGACAAGTAACTTAATTACAATATTCAAAGACCAGTCATATTTATGAAACCTTTTCACTCTTTCCTTAAAGCTTAATGATCCTTTTCCAAGACCTGCTGGTACTCAGATCTAAGGGGCAGATTGGGAAGTCTGTCATGAAGTATACAGATTTTGGACTACTATTAGAAACTTCTTACTTTTAGCAAACCTGGACCCTATACGGAATAAGGAATTGGTAATGGATTCTAATTTGTCAATGTAAAACTTGGCTAGGAGAACTCAGCACTTGGAAGTTAAACAGACCGAAATTCAGACCTTTAAGACATTTTGGAATTGCCAATCCGGTGGTGGGAATCAAATCAGGAACACACATAAACTCACCCCTTGAAAGGATAAAGGATTAAGGAGAAATCTTGGTGCTAGGACAAGCTGTGGGAATAGTGCTTATTCCCAACCTCATTGCAAATACCAAATTTTGTGATGACCTGGTCTGAATTTCGGTGGTAGGAAAGTTTTTTGGAACAGTGCTTGATCCCATTTTCAGTTCTACTACCAAATTTTGTGAAGGGGCAAAACTCGGTCAAAACCTCGGCATTAGGAAGGTTACTAGGATTGAGGCCTAATCCAAATTTGATTGTTAGTACCAAAGAAACGGGACTCGGACTTGGCGCAGACTCAACAAGGGTGACTCGACTCGAGACTCGGGACTTAGATCGGCCAGGACTCAGCGGGACTCGGCAAAGTGAAAAACCCAAGAAATTTAGCGATTTTTAAAGGATTTAAAACTTGTTTCATGCACCCTTTATTAAACAAACCTTAAATACATAATAACATCATCAAATAGAAGTTAATTTGATCACATACACAAGTATACATCGATCACATTAGTATAAACGCAAATTGTAGCTGAAGGAAATAGCAACCAATAACCATAGATATATAAATAGTGTCAAATGTAAAAATATTACAAAACTCATGGAATATCAAATCCATGACATCAAAATTCAAATGTTCCAGTTCCACACATATATCAAAAGTAAAACAACTACAAGTCTATGGCTCAGAGGAGCCTGGGTCCTTCCTATGAAGGCGTCTAACGCTAAGGTAGGTCCTGGATGCATCAGCAGCCATACTCTCTGCCCGTGACTCCATTCTACCCTCACAAACATCAGCTGTGTCTGGCTCTAGCTCTAGCTCTAGCTCTGGCTCTGGCTCTCCTCGTGCTCTAACCTCCTCTGCCATGGCTACAACCTCAGCCTCTCTATCTACCTCGTCGATCCAATCTAAGTCCTCATCACCAAAGATAGGATCTGTAGCCTCACTGATCCACTCAGATTCTGAATCAACCTCCTCTAGCGTGATCGGGGTGCTGTCATGATCCATAACCTGTTTGTGTCTAAGACGGAGGTTGTAATGAACAAAGACTAGATCATTCAACCTCTCCATAGACAGTCTGTTGCGCCTCTTGGAGTGTATGTGCTCAAACATACTCCAATTGCGCTCACAACCGGAAGCATTGCATGGTTGGCTCAAAATACGAATGGCTACCTGTTGAAGATTTGGTGTTTTAGGACCAAACATCTGTCACCACCTATCTGAGATGAGAAAAAGGGAAAAAAAATCAGCCTCATTTAATAATTAATAACAAATTGAATAACATATAATTAAAATTATGCTCTTAATTTCTTAAAATATACATTTTACCTGGCTACATTTTTGTCCGATTTTCTTTGCAAAGCATACGAGAGAAGACCTCCCCTTCAACATTAGAAAAAGCCTCTAGCTCCTGGACTATACTGCTGCTATGACCAGGCGACATTCGCTCTATCACTGAGTAGAGCCCACTAAGAACCTCCTCATCCGCCTTGAAATCAGGGCGGAAATGAAATGCCGGATTGAGGTAATAAGCAGCTTAATGAAGGGGCCTATGAAGCTGGGTTTGCCATCTCCTGTCAATGATATCCCAAATGGGACGATACTTACTCTCATCCCCTTCATAGGCAGATTTGATGCCCTCCTTGGCCCTATCCATGCCCTCGTATATGTAGCCCATTGCGGGCTTCTCCCCGTCAGCAACACGTAGGAGAACTACCAAGGGCTCAATGAACTGCAAATATTGTGAAACAATATGTAATATCAGTTAATGTAAGTGTGAAATTGTAAATGAAAATAAGCAAATAAAAGAAAAATATGAATAAAAATAAAAACTTAAAACTTAAAACATAAGGTAGAGATTAGAATGCTTAAAAATTTTACCTTCACGATCTCAGCACAAGGGGTCCAAAAGCTTGGCTCATCAAAAATGTAATCTGCAACATCAACTCCTGCAACACTCGTAGCATAGGATGAGGAAGTCCACTCCTCACCAACAAGCATACGTCTCAAAGCTGCCTTACTATGAATCAAGGATTGCAGTGTGATGAAGTTGGTGGCAAATCTAGTGATTCCAGGACGAGCCAACTCCTTCTGCCCCGTGTATTGCCTCATTAAGTTAAGGACCCATGCATGATTGTATACAAATTTGCAAATATTTTTTGCCTTCTCTACACGTCCTGATCCATGCAATCTTACCAATGCCCTCCAACATGAGGTCAATGCAATGGGCGGCACAGGGAGACCAAAATATAGATGGGTGCCTCTCCATCAAAAGTTTACTTGTAGCAACATAATTTGCTGCATTATCGGTCACCACTTGTACTACATTCTCCTCGCCCACTTCATATATGACCTCCTCTATAACCTCACATAGGTAAGTGGCATTTTTAGAATGTGCGGAAGCATCAATGGACTTAATGAACATGGTGCCACTTGAAATTTGAAAACAAAGCAAAAACAGTGATCAATGATCATTCAATAAATCTCAACTCAAAAAAAAAATACGAATGAGAATCATTTAATAAAATTCAAGTTATTCAATCATCTGCAGAAGAAACAAGAAAATTTAGGAGCGTCCGATTTCTCCTATCAGTCCAACCATCGGTCATGATGGTGCAACCCTTCTTTTTCCATATCTCTCGATGTTCCTCTAATGTGGCTTTTACATCAGCCACCGATTCTATCAAGATTGGGCCACTTATCTCGGAATCAGAAGGGGCTTTGAAACCCGCCCCACAAATAGCAATGGCATCAACCATGCTTTGCCAATAAGGAGACCTATCACAAATAAATTAAATAAGATAAGTATAAAATTATAAAATTAGAGTCTTAGACAATCACAAAGTCACAAAACAAACTAAGAATATTAACTACTTAAAAACTTAAAACAATCAAATAAAAACTAAAAGGAATTACCTAGCTGCGAAGAATGGAATATTGCAATAAAACCAAAATCTTCCAATTGCAGCTTTAGCCTTATTGTGTACCTCTTTGTTCCAAGCCATGCTCTCAAGTGAAGGTTGGGCACCAGGAGTAGTGCGTGGCTCAAAATATGAATCCATCCTAGATTTACGAACTCTAGGACCAATGGTTGGAGTTGCATTGATACTCCCACTAGCACTGACACTACCGGCAACAGAAGCACTAGCACTCCCACTAGGACAATATGAAGGCATGGAAGAGGCCTCTCCAACACAACCAATGCTAGCCTGAGCCAACTCCTCCCTTTGCCTCTTCTTTATTTCTTTTCGAGTTTCAAATGTTTCTAATAGTACTTGGCACTCACGAATAGCCTCAGGAAGTGCTTTTGTGCAAGGCTCTGCATCATGGCCACGTATGCCGGCAAGGTGGTATTTCAATCTATTTATGCCTCCATGAAAGATTGTTTTGCAAAATTTATATTTTGCCCCTCCTTTTTTTTGCCCAGGAAAAGGTTCTGTATATTTCCAAGCTGGATCTTTTCTACCCGGGATTGCTCTATGAGGAGGACTGGAAGTAGACATTGTTTTCAAAAGTTGAAGGTTGCTGGAATAAGACACAATTACAAAAAAAATGAATATTTGTCCATTGTTAAATTATAAATTAATACAAAAAAAAATATAATAGCAATGTTTTGATTTTGATACAAAAAACAATGTAATAGAATTTGCATCATTTTTTTCAAAGAAATTAGCAAACCTACCATGTAGATTGTTTTTTCATTTCAAAACATAAAGAAATCAGCAAACCCTACAATGTACATTTTTAAACAAAAAAAATGTACATTGTAGGGTTTGCTGATTTCTTTATGTTCTAAGAAAACAAAAAAAATGTAAATTTTGCTTATAAAAGACCAAAAAAACCAAAAAATATAAATCTTACCTCTTATAAGAAGGTTGAAATGAAATGCAACCTCTTTCCAATCCTCTCTAACAAGCTTTTGATGCACCAAATGCAAGTATTACACTGCCCCAATGTGATTTGTTGAAGAAATTCTACTCCTCCTCCTTGCTGGTTGCCCTACTATGCTCTCTTCTTTTTCCTCACAACTCACTCTTCTCCTCCTATTTTTTCAATAGAATGAAATGAGATGCCTTTTACAACTTAGCTAAAAATATAAATGAAAAAAAAAGCAAGCAAAACCATTTTTTAAATGTTTTTTTTTTGCTTTTTTCGGCTGTTTATGCCGGCCGAGTTTTGGGCTCGGGACTCGCCAGGTTCGAGCCGAGTCACCGAGTCCCAAGACTCGCCAAGACTCGGCCAAAACTCGCCGAGTCTGGGTTCGAGCCACCCAGGACTCGCCGAGGGTGACTCGACCCGTGACTCGCTGAGTTTTGGCGAGTCCTGGAACTCTGGTTAGTACTGAGGTTGAAGGATGCTAGGGTAAATCTTGGGCCTAGGAAGCTTTTTAGGAATAAGGCTTATTGTGATTTTTGAGCTCAAAACACTGAATTTTGAGCTGCAACCTTTGTTTGTGCTTTTGAAAAGGCCTTGATACTCCTCCCAATTATGACTTGGATTGCCTCGGATTGAACTTGAAATTTTATGGATAATATAGGCTTGGAAGCTTGGATTTTGACCCTATCTTGCAAACTCGGTCAGAAGTTCGGTCCTAGGAAGGCTTTTTGAAATAAGCCTATTCCACATTTTTGTGCAAGTACCGAACTTTGGAGAGAAACCAAAGTTTGGGAGCAAACTCGGTCTCAACCTCGGCCTTAGGAAGGTTTCTAGAATAAGGCATATTCCTACCTTGTATGCTATCACCGAATTTGGTGAGTAAAGGGTGAAACTCGGGCTGAAGTTCAGGTTTAGGAAGACCTTTTGGATTAAGAGCTTAATCCCATTTTCAATGCAAAATCCGAGTTTGAAGAAGACCTGGTCAGGATTTCGGTGTTAGGAAATTTTTTTGGAATAAGGTCTTATTCCAATTTTGATTGAAAACACCGAGTTTTGAGGGAAAATTCCAAATTTCATTTCCCAATTTGGGCTGACCAACACTTTGAGGTACTTTGACTTTTCTCTTTATCCCTCCTTGGATCAAGTTGTTCTTTAAATGATATTTCTCCCCCTTTATTCCTCATTTGCCTTGTTCTTCTCATGCTTGGACTTCACCCTGATTCTCTATACACCTCTAAGCCCTCTCTCTCTCTCTCTCATGCTAGCAAAGTGGGAAGAAGGAGAGGGGGTACCTGTCGGAGACGGGGAGTGTGTGCACAACACAACAAGATCCCTTCAAAATTTCCCTAGAATTCCATGTATGTGTACCAATCTTGTATGTGAAATAAAATCTGAATTTTGTCGAGTAAACCCTTGTGTGAGCGTGGATTTGTAACATTGCATGAAGTCAAATGTGCTGTGAATTCTTATTTTCTTTGTGTTTAAATTTCTGAGTAGTTGTCAATCTTGTGAGTGGTTCTATCTGATGTGCAGTGTAAGGGCAAGGCTGCCATTCATTTTATCCCCTTATCTTTGATTGAATTAATATTGCACTCTCTAACTCTATTCTTTATAATTCTAAACGCTGAAAAAGAAAATTATTGGGCTTTGTGGAGGGATTAGGGCTCTTGTTATCTTGTTGTATTGGATGCTTTCCTTGGTTTTTATCATTAAAATTAGCATAGATTAGCATACATTGTGTTTTGGTTGTACCTACACCATCCAACAACATATCTTCTCACTTCTGTGTTTTCAACTAGATCATAAATCTCCTCACTGTATAGTGATGCACCCCCATCACAACATTCTCAATCATAATATATCTCATAAAAGCCTTGATTGTTTGATTGCTTCTTGTTAACCCCATCTTGCAATTTGTTCATGGTCATCCATGTTTTGCTAACTACAAGTACATTGTATGAAGCAACAACTTAACATTATTGAGGTATTGGATAAATGCGTCAACCTCCTTTTTAATAACATCCAATAGAAACTGAGGAGAATAGGAGCCATTAAAAGCTTTTACTTTCTGAAAATGCAAAGAGGAGGATTTCTGAGATGAAGCAGGAGTGGATACAGTCTGCTTCAAACTCCACGAGACAAGTTGTTTAATGTGAAAGTACCTATTATAGGCCTCAAGCTATTCTTGTTTCTTTGAATCGGCAACCCATACCAGATGATGAGGACACTGACAACAACAATGCTCCCTAGGGGGCCCCTAGCTAATGCTGTCTATGAAGTTCTGTTTGAAGATGGTATTTTTTGAGTGGGGAAGATAAATCAGTGAATGGTAACATGTCTTGTAAATATTATGTCAAATGGATTGCTATATGCTTTGTATTTATGATGACATTTTTCTAAGTGATTAGGTATTGCATGTGTAATGTCCCCTTTTTTGGCTAATTAAAGTGACTTCAATGTCAACATCAAATTATAAAATAAAGTCACTTTACTATTAAAGGGGAATTCCAAGAGACAGGAAGGGGAAAATGAACAGTCACAGGGTTGTGCTTCAAAAGAACATTGAGAGGCTCATTCTGATTATGCTTGGTTTTATATTTGGAGATTGTTTCTTTTGGAGAGTTTCTGGGAAGCTCTTGTTTTCAGTAGGTTTGAGGATGCAAACCCTCGAGCTTGGAGGCAGTGGACGGAAACCCATTGTCAGTTGGAGTTATCATTCAGGTGGCTCACTTTGTGCTTCAGCTTTATCTACTGGTTATCCAATCTGATTGTAAGTTCTGTGGCTACAATTGGATTTTTCTGATGTTTGTCTATTTAAGATCTGAGGCTATATTCATATCTAAATTTCAGAAATTCTGTTTCAATCTGAAATTTAATGATTTTTAGTGTAATTTGGTGAATAAATCGAAATCAATTACATGCAAATGGTATGTTAAATTTCTGTGGTTCATTGCTCAAAAATCTGGAACAAATATCCTAGGGGGATATTCCAGCATGCATGGCAAAATCATCACAACAGCAGGTATTGTTAGGTTGCCTTATAATCCTTTTGTAAGTTGTAATCTATATTGGGACAATCTTTTTTGTATTTGTGCCCTATTCTATGGCCAAATATTTTTACATATGTTGACTTTCCCTTGCCAATCCACATTCTCTGCTCCCTTTTTCTCTTCTATTCATTTTTTTTTTAATAATTGGATTCCCTATGCAAGTAATCTGATAGATCATGAGTTGGAGACTCTTTAATACATTTTTATCCTGATTACTTTGCACAAGAAAGAAATTGTAATTTAGGACATTTTTACCTAATTATTTTTACAAAAGAAACAAACTATGCTTAATGTCTAGAATAATTTTTCGTTGGAACTTGGAACACTTTCTTTCTTCCATTGTTGCAGATAGACATATTTGTTCAAGTTCTTCAAGCAGATGGAGGTAAGAATAAAAGTTCAAATAGTTAAATAGGATCTTTAATTTTGTGTTGTATCATTGAAACTCTAAGATAGCCCAGCTAAGTTTGATTTCTTCTAGAAATAATTTCATGGATTCTTTTTTGGCTGTGATATTTTTTACTAACATGAACAAGCAACCTCTACTGAGTATTGACTGCTCTGTAATATTATTATTTATTCTTAAGGAACAAGATCTGCATGTATCAATGCAGCAACTTTAGCACTTGCTGATGCTGGCATTCCCATGTGTGATTTGATCACTTCCTGTGCTGCTGGGTACCTTAATAGTACACCTTTGCTAGGTACCTGCTTGATTTTAATGTTGTTAAGTTCAATAGTTGTTTACATGCTAGCTTGTGGAAATATATACCCCTGCCCCATATCAGCATATATGTTGATACTGCTATTGAACAGACATGAACTATGTCGAAGATAGTGCTGGGGGTCCTGATGTTACAGTGGGACTCATGGCGAAAATGGAAAAAGTGACACTTCTTCAGGTAGTAAAATATTTTTTCTCTTTATATAATGGTCTAATAGAGTCTCTGCAAACTTTCATCCTGGCTTTGTGTATGCATTGGCAGCTCCATTTTCTGGTGTTGGGGACCATTCCACACACTTCATTATGCAATTTTTTTTTCTTTTTTTGTATGAAAAGACTATGAAAGAACAACAACTAAAACAAGTATTTAGTCTGACGGCTTATAACCAAAGGCATGGTGATCATTTTATATCAGTAGCTTTGTTACTGATGGAAGGAAGTATTCAAAATTTTCCGAGAACAGACATAATTTCTATTGATTGCATGTAGTACACATAAGAATGATCCTGTTTTAAACATGTTCTGTCAAACTGAGGACTATTGCCCTGGCTATGCCCGAATTCATTGGAAGGACAGTTGTCCCTGCATTTCATATTAACAATTATCATAAAATCTAAGTTCCTAAAAGCTGTTACGTGAATGTTTATTGTAGGTGTCACAATTTTAATCTTCTTGACATTGGATAGACTTGAGGTTCATTCGTTTCGTAAAAAGAATTGTTAAGCTTTTCATAAACAAACAACATACTTTTTGGTGACCATAATACTTGTAAAAGATGTTTTTTATGATGATCTGCAATTTTCTTATAGTCCAAATGATAAAATATGATATCATGGCTGGTTGGTCTCTATCATGCAACATATGTTTTCATGGATACTGTGTATGCTATGATTGAGTAAAGTGGCATGCGTGCCTAAAAACCTCACAGAAGCTTTCTATATTGAACTTTTTTGTGGAGAATCTGTTCAGTGTATCTCAATTTAAGTGCATATTTTGAGAAGTTTTTTGTTTTGCAGTATTTCATGATAACAGTCTAATGATTTGTCTTACATTTATATCTTTAGAATATTTATAAACTACAACATACAACTAAAAATATGCTACACATTCACACAAATTTCAAAATCAATGGTGAGATTTCATTTGCTGTCAATAGAAAGTTACAGAAATCACCACTTGCTGACCTCTTATAGCAGATTTACAGACATAGAGTTCTGTGTATGAAGTTCATATGGTCAACTTCAAGATATGATGTTACTTTGATTCCAAATAGCCCTTGGAAAACCCACACTATCTTCCCTAACACCAGCGATCTGCTACTCTACTCCTTGGCAGCTAAGCAAGTCTGTTTTTGCAGCCTCCATCACCCACAAAATGGCTTTAAATGCTCCTTCCTTAGGTCACAGCCGGAGGAACAGATGACTCACACTGAATATAAAGGATTAGGCACTCAGCCAGCACATTAAAATCCATGTTAAAAAGGATGAAACATGCCCAGGATCTATGGTTTCTAAACACCCAGCATCCTCAATTCCCATGCCAACCTTGGTCATAAATCTCCACACCCAGCAAGAATAATGGCTACCTGATTTATGGACTCAATCGCCCAAGAATAACTCTCACTCCAAGCTCTTACTCAGCCAATCATCATGGAATGAAGCCCGTCATTTCTCTTGGAAACTTCTTTCAATACTTGACAATTTGTCTTGCCTGCAAGACTTCACAAATTATTTACTCTTTCCGGTTATGCTGCTGTGTGAAAATTGTATGATTCCACCTGCTAATTGGCTAGGGTAGATCTCTCACCATCGAAACCAATTCCCTTAGGGTTTTTGTCCTAGGGTTTGCTCCAACGAGAACCACAAATTGCATAATAGGGAAAAATAAGCAAGCATGAGCAAATGGGCTCTCAAATTTTCCTTTTATATATTTCCATGGAACTTTCCTGAAGGAATCTTTTTAATTTCTTGCTTAAAATATTTCATCAAGTACCTTTATAAAGTGAATTTTAATATTTTCCCTTTCAAATCACTTAAGTCACTTTATAAAATTAATTAAGTAAAGTCATCCATAAAGTTTTCTCTATTGGACAAATTTATTTAATTAATTAATTTATTAGCCCAAAATTATCCCGCGAGTATGAAATAGGCTAAACAGGTCATTTCTGACTACTCCACGGAAGGGGACATATCAGTCCTCCCTTCTCGAAATTGCTTGTCCTCAAGAAATCGAAGATCCAAATGCTGCAAAATATATTCACCTTCCCAAGTAGCATCCTCTAAGAGTAGTCCTTCCATCTGATGAGATACTCCTTAAGTATTCTTCTTCTCAACCTCTGTGATGTCCCCTTCTTGTTGACATCAGCTCTTCAGTGAGGATTAGCCTATCATCCTGACCCTCGTAGGCTAATGAGGTTGGTTAGGGGGTATCCTGAGGATTTGTATCATATCCAGTGTTCAGAGTGCTTCAGTTTGGTCTTCGTTTGGCATCATTTAGGCATCATTTGCTCTACTTACTATTTTTAGTAAGTCTTGAGATGTTAGAGATGGACCCTTGCTATTTTTAGTAAAGGGGGTATGGTCATATGCAATTTCCTCATGTTAGCTCCCTGTTCCGACGACATGCAAAAATGTTGAGTAATTAAGGAGATATTAATGTTTATTTGGTTATGAGCTTATATTATAAAGTTATAATATAACTTAAGTGACTTAAGTTGAGGGTCTAGGCATTATAAAAGGGGGCCACATTATTAATTAAATTATGTGCACATTTTCCAAAGTTTTAAATCATTAATGATGCCAACGCAAAAATATAACATTAAATGCTATTAATGATGCCTTTGAGGAAATTCGAACTTCTTCTTGAGTATATATGTGCTTGTGAAGGGAAGTTCGATTATTATTGTTTGGCATTTTTTTTTTCATGACTTCATGGAGAGCAGAGACCAAGGGTTTCAGTCTTCATCTGCCATTGAAGAACAGGAAAATCTTCAGTGTGCAGCCATCTGAATTGGTGAAATATCCACTGAATTTGGCTTTTAGAGGGATCTTCATACAGGGGTTCCATTTGTGCAAATTGGTGAGAAAATACAAGGGTTTTTCAGCTGTTTGAAAGGGCTACATCTACAGATTGGGGATCGATTTAGAACAGCTATCCTACACATTGTTGGCAATAGTTTCCTAAGCTGTACGAATTGTAGCAGCCATCATAGAGTTGCAGCAGAGGTGATGCCATGATTAAGGATGGCGATTTTCATTGTAAAGTGCACAATAAATTCCAATAAAATTAAGGAGAAGTCGCCACAGCCCACACCTAGGAGAAGACATTGACATCAAATTTGGAAGCCATCACTGCAGGTTGAAAGCGAATCCATCCATCCAGCAGTTGCTTTTTGTTAGAAATCCATAGAGCTGAAATCAGTCCTTCAATTCGGGTATGCATGTGAATGTAGGAGTTTCCAAATAAATGAATAAAGACAGTTAATGGTTCAGCTCTTTCTTTCGTGTTGTCTATTTAGTTCCTTAATTTTCAGAATTTACTATAGTGCTGTATGTATTTGCTTTTTATGTCAAAACCCCAAGAAAACTGAAAAGAAAATATAAAACATCAAACAAAAAAACCCAGCATTGACAGTTTCAACAGTTAGAGCTGGTTGGGCTCCCTACAACCTCCTCTCTCTAACATCTAGAATAACATCGGGAACTAAAACCAATCTGGCCTCCTCATTTAATGGTGGAAGCTTTGGTGACGAAGTGATATGTTGCCCAAGTGCCTTTTTGAGGTAAGAAATGTGAACACATTATGGATTTTTTTATTTTTTAGGCAGCTTTAGTTCATAAGCTATTCTACCAAACCTTAATGCAATCTTGTAAGTGTAAATGTTGTTCAATTTACAATTCAATATGCAAGATGTATTCTAATTTTATTCTGTATATCTATGTATTATCTATCTCTATTATAATTCTGACTATCTTCTTTGTTTGGCAGGTAAGAGGAGTATTTATCGATTTCAATATCCTCTTCACAAATACCAAATGATATATATATATATGAAAGGGGAGGATCAAGCTGTGCCTTGACCGGTCATGTCTTATGGACATGACCGATCAAGACACTACTTGATCGCACCCCTTTGCATATGTTAACAACCGGTGTTTTAATTATTTACCAGCCTGATATTAATCAGGGTTCATGTAACATAATATATATGCCAATCGGTATTAACGGTGTTGTTTGGCATGGCATATTAACCGATAGTAATCGGTGTCTATGTTAACCGACACTAATCACTAACTAAAGGTTGTATATATTAAACGGTGCATACTATGCCACCCAATAGCAACTCGATAATCTTATTTCATTTGCTGGGAACACATCCGATATAGATCGGGATAGATGGTTAACCTGATAACTATCGTTTATCACCAATGTGTCATGCCATAATATGATTATCCATATTGATATAAATGAGGAATGATTATCAAATAAAATAGCTTGAAGTTTTCTTAATAGTATAATCGATAGGATAAATGATTGAATGAGAGACTTCATTTATCTCTCATTCAATCATTTATCCTATTGATTATACTATTAAGAAAACTTCAAGCTATTTTATTTGATAATCATTCCTCATTTATATCAATATGGATAATCATATTATGCATGACACATCTCATTCAATCATTTATCTTACCGTAGCTACCATGCATTGATACTCCCTCTTAGCTAGGTAAGATAAATGAGAGCAGTGTATCAAGCATCACAATTTAAATGATAGTTAGCATTCTTTACACAATCTAACTTTCTAGGAAATCATATCACCTAATCACATGATATGAAGTATCACCTAAACACATGATACAAAAGTCCATCACATCAATCTTGTGATGATAGGATATCACCTTAGCATGTGATATCAGTATTGCCTAAGCACGCAATACTTAAGGATAATCATATGAGAAAATATTCAATTCTCATCTTTATCCAAGTTGTGGTAGGTGCACTAACATTTCAGATAAATGTTTTACCACAACACAATCATGGCTCATCCATGATACACCAGAGATCCAACATGATAACTGGTTTGGACATTATAAGATCGTCACCTTATAATGTCTCCATACAAGTGTTCATTATCTTGAGAGATCGTCACCTCTTAGATATGAACTCAGGGGATAAAAATCCAAAATGTCCTATCATGACAAAGAAGTTTACACATTAAACATCTTATTGATATGTAAATACAGATTACAAAGCAAATTACCTTTCTATCATACCTAAACCTTTTCTGAAGTGATCAACCTTCACCTTGGAAAGAGGTTTGGTCAGAATATCTGCCGTTTGATCTCCTGTACAAACATATTCTAATTGAATTACATTTTTGTCTACCATATCTCACACATAGTGGTATAGGATCTCAATATGCTTGGATCTGTCATGGAACACTGGGTTAACTGGAAGTTTTATGCAGCTTTGATTCTCACAGTGTATAATAGTGGGTTTCATAGGTTCTCCAAACAACCCCACAAGCAACTTTCTAAGTCATACTGCCTCTCGAGCAACCATAGAAGTTGCAATGTATTCTGCCTCGGTGGAGCTTTGTGCTACAGAGGACTGCTTCTTGCTGATCCAAGATATCATGGCTGAACCCAAACTGAAGCAACACCCTGAGGTGCTTTTTCTGTCAGTTACACTTCCAGCCCAATCTGAATATGTAAATCCATGTAGGTTTATGTCAACTTTCTCATATTTGAGACCAAGGTTTAGAGTACCTTGTAGGTATCTCATGATGTGCTTTACTGCAACCAGGTGTATCTCCTTAGGTTCACACATGAACTGACTTAAGGCTTTAACTGCATAACAGATATCTGACCTTGTATTCACTAGGTACATCAGGGACCCAATCATCTGTCTGTATTGAGTAGAATCAGTGGGTTGTGATTCTATTGCTGCTTCTTTAAGTTTATGTAAATTGGTTTCCATAGGAGAGGTCATGGGCCTACAGTTTAGCATTCCGAATCTCTTCAATATATCCAAGGTATACTTTCCTTGGTTTAGTATAATGTTGTCAGAATTCTGCCATACTTCCAATCCTAGGAAGTAATGAAGGAGTCCTAAGTCCTTCATATCAAATTCTTTGGATAGATCTTTCTTGCATTGATCTATAAGACAATCATTTCCTGTGATTAATAAGTCATCAACATATAAAATCAACATTAGCATATCACCTTTATTTCTTTTGTAGTAGAGATTAGGATCTGCATCATTTTTAGAAAAGCCTAGTCCTGAGAGATAGGTGTCAATTCTTTCATACTAGGCCCTTGGAGCCTGTTTAAGCCCATAGAGAGCTTTTTTGAGTCTGCACACATGAGACTCTGCATCATAAATTTCAAACCCTTCAGGTTGCTCTAGATAGACTTCTTCTGAGATCTCACCATTTAGAAATCTTGTCTTAACATCCATCTTGTGTACCTTCCACCCCTTAGCTGCTGCAATGGCTAATACAACTCTTACTGATGTATATCTGGCAAAAGGTGCAAAAGTTTCTTCATAATCTATTCCTTCTCTTTGAGAGAACCCTTTAACTACAAATCTAGCCTTGTGTTTTTCAATACTACCGTCTGCAACATGTTTGATCTTAAAAAGCCATTTAGATGAAACAACAGATTTCCTAGTTGGCCTAGGAACAATCTTCCAAACATCATTTTTCATAATGGACTGATACTCTTCAAACATGGCATCCTTCCATACTTGATGTTTGTTTGGTTCGGCTTTAGAGAAATCATTCATAAGGGCAACATAGCTAGTGAATTTGTTAGGCCTTTTGCTTTCTCTGAAGGTTTCTGGAGGAGCAACAAACTTCTGAGCTTCTGCTACAGTTTGGTGGCCCATAGTGGTCTTTTCTTGAGGTTTTCTCTAGGTGGACTTTGAGTTTCACTTATAGTTTCCTTAGGATTCTCCCTCTGAAGCTCAGGAGTAGGATCTCTATCTATGCTAGGGGTGGGGATATAGACTTCAGGGTCTAGAGAGCTTTGGGCTCTTTTGAAGGCTAAGTCTTCTTCAAAGATCACATCCCTGCTTAGTTCAATATTCTTTTGACCAGGTATATAGATCCTGTAAGCCTTGGAGGTTTTACTATATCCTACAAAGATTCCCCTTTTTCCAGAAGGCTCTAGTTTTAATCTTTTCTCCTTAGGTACATGAATGTAGACAAGGCATCCAAATATCCTAAGGTGGCTAATATCAGGTTTTGATTTAGTAAAGACTTCCACAGGGGTCTTATCTTCAAGATGAGAGTGGGGACATCTGTTTTGAATATATACAACAGTGCTAGTTGCTTCTGCCCAAAGATTGATATTTAGATTCTGATCAAGAATCATAGCTTTGGTAGCTTCAACTATTGTCCTGTTTTTCCTTTCAGCTATCCCATTTTATTGGGGGTTAGAAGGTATTGTTAACTCCCTCTTAATCCCTGAATTTTTACAAAACTCTTTAAATATTTCTGATGTGTATTCCCCCCCATTGTCAGTTCTTAGGGTTTTAATTTTATTTCCTGAATAGTTCTCTGTTAGTGATTTGAATTCTTTAAACCTATTAAGGATCTCTTCTGATTCTTTACATTTCAAAAAGTAGATCCAAGTTTTCGTAGAGTAGTCATCAACAAATATTACATAATACAGAAATCCCCCTAATGAAGGCATGGACATAGGTCCACATACATCAGAATGAACTAACTCTAAAATTTTACTTGTTTTCCTAGTACCATTCTGAAAAGCACCCTTAGTATTTTTACCTAGGGCACATCCTGTGCATGCCCCTGAATGATATTGCTTTAACTTAGGTAGACCTGTGACAAGGTCTCCCATTGATGATAAAGCTAAAAAATTTAGGTGGCCTAGTCTTTTATGCCAGATTTCATTGGCATTTGTGGTCTCATGAATTAGGGCTAAGTTGGGCTTTGTACATAGCTCATACAAATAGCCTTGTCTTTGACCAATTGTTTTAGCTTTCTTGATGGATGAGTTCTTTGGCCAAGCCAATACTTTGTTGTCCATGAAGGTTACTCTGTATCCATTGTCCTCCAGTGCTGATATTGAGACTAGATTTCTCTTGATGCCTAGAACATATAGCACTCCTTTAAGTTGTAATGATACACCCGACTTTAGTTTGATGGTGTAGGTTCCAACTCCTTTGACAGGGTGTATAGAGTCATCTCCGATAGTTACTTCCTCATCATTTTCCTCTTTCATTGAGTCTAGTACTTCTCTGAATCCTGTGATGTGTCTGGATGAGCCATTGTCGATCACCGAGGAGTTCACTTTATTTGATGTTTGATTTGAGAGTGCTGAATAGAGTACATACTTCTCGGAGTTCTCTTCTCTTTTGGATTTTCCTATTTTGGCAAATGTGGCCCGTTTAGCTCTTTCTGGACATTTGGCAACATAATGCCCAAATTTGTCACATCTGTAACACTGAATCTGAGAGAGGTCCTTTTTGAAGGAGTTCTTGTCGTGACGACCTTTTCTCTTTCTGAATTGCTTCTGCTTGCTTTTCTTATTTGAGTTCGTATTAAGAACTTGAAGATCTTCATATATATTCTTTTGTTTGATCCCTTTCTTATTTTGCCTTGATTCATCTTGGAGACAGTCAGCCTTTAGCCTATCGAATTTTGGGAAGTTATCCCTTGCACTAATGCCTTGGACGAATGTTTCCCATATGCTAGGCAACCCATCTAGACCAATGAGGGTTAATTCTTTGCTTTGGATCTCATATCCAAGGGTTGCCAGTCCATCCCTTAGGGCATATATTTGCATGAAGTAGGCATTGACTGATTCTCCTTTTATCATGGCTATGTGATTTATTTCTCTCTTTAGAGCCAAGGTTCTACTGGCATTAGATATCTCAAAAGCGTCTTCAAGTGCTTTGAATATGTTGAAGGCTTTTTCATGTTTCCTTATAATGGGCATAATGTTGTTCCTTACCCCATCAACTATGATTTTGATAGCCTTATCATTTCCTTCTCTCCAAATTGCTTTGTCAGGTTCAGTCTCAGGTTCTTCAGTTTCAGTCTTTACAAATGATTCGACTTTATTTTCTTTTAGAATCATTTGAATTTTGAATTTCCATGTGGAGAAGTCATCACCTCCTCCGAGTCTGTCTTCAAATCTGATAGCGCTAGCCATTGATAGGATTAAGATATTGAATATATGCTTGATTTGAATTTTATGTAAAATTGAACAGCCTCAGGTTCAATTTAACTATAGCTCTGATACCATGTAAATGTTGTTCAATTTACAATTCAATATGCAAGATGTATTCTAATTTTATTCTTTATATCTATGTATTATCTATCTCTATTATAATTCTGACTATCTTCTTTGTTTGGCAGGTAAGAGGAGTATTTATCGATTTCAATATCCTCTTCACAAATACCAAATGATATATATATATATATATATATATGAGAGGGGAGGATCAAGCAGTGCCTTGACCGGTCATGTCTTATGGACATGACCGATCAAGACACTAATTAATCGCACCCCTTTGCATATGTTAACAATCGGTGTTTTAATTATTTACCAGCCCGATATTAATCGGGGTTCACGTAACATAATATATATGCCAATTGGTATTAACGGTGTTGTTTGGCATGGCATATTAACCGATAGTAATCGATATCTATGTTAACTGACACCGATCACTAACTAAAGGTTGTATATATTAAACGATGCATACTATGCCACCCGATAGCAACTCGATAATCTTATTTCATTTGCTGGGAACACATCCAATATAGATCGGGATAGATGGTTAACCTGATAACTATCGTTTATCACCAATGTGTCATGCCATAATATGATTATCGATATTGATATAAATGAGGAATGATTATCAAATAAAATAGCTTGAAGTTTTCTTAATAGTATAACCGATAGGATAAATGATTGAATGAGAGACTTCATTTATCTCTCATTCAATCATTTATCTTACCGTAGCTACCATGCATTAACAGTAAGTGCCATAGAAGTAAGGATTCAACTTCTCAACACCGCTTTTGTTCAAGGATTACTATCTATAGGGCTGTAGGCACAGGAGGGCTAAATCTTCTGCCTCAAAGCTTCTCTCAACTTTGTGCCTTTCTGCATAAATCTTCTGCTGATTATGTGCACTTTGAAGATTATCCTTGAGTGACTTAAGCATGCCTACCTCTCCTAAACAACCAATGCTTTGCCTTATGATCTTTTCTATCCCCAAATGCCAAATCTACAAAGGACATAGCATCATATCCATAGAACACTTAGAAAGGAGTAATCCCAATCGACGTATGGTAGGTGGTATTATAGCAATGCTCACCACCTGATCCAAGCCTTCTGTTGTAATGCAATGTAATTGCACAAGTACCCTTTCACCCATTTTTTAACAATCTTCGTCTGCCCATTTGTCTGGGGGTGGTAAATAGTGCTTGGGGTCAACTTTGTACTAGCCAACTTCAATAACTCTTGCCAAAAGACATCAAGAAACCTACTATCCTAATCACTGCAATGTTCTTCAATAACCCATGGATTGTGAAAACCTCCTTGGAAAACAAATCTACAACTTGAGGAGCCTTGTGCTCAAATGATATAGCAAAGAAATGTGCATATTTGGTCAACCTTTCCACTACCACATAGATACAATCTCTGCCTTGCAATCTAGGAAGACTATTAATAAAATACTCCCACTTTTGCTCAAGGATGGGTAAAGGCTGCAATAAGCCCGCTAGGAAGGTGTGCTCTAACTTGTTTTGTTGACAAGTCATACACTCACAAATGCAAGACATCATCTTTGAAACCCTCCCATGAGAATTTCTCTTTGATTTGTCGGTAGGTTTTGAAATAATCTGGATGTCTTGCAAGGGGTGTTTCATTAATGGCCCTCAAAAATATTCTTTACAACTTCAATTTAGGCACCTAGTAAATTCTATCCTTGTAATAGATGGCCTCATTTACCACCTTGTACTTGTCATCCCGAATCTTGCCATTGAGCAACTTGTATGCAAAAGTATTTTTTTAATACTCAACTAATAGTGAGCTCTCGAATGAGCTGAAATCTTTGTCAAGGAGCATATAGTGGGTTACTTGGAAAGAGAATTTGCTTCAATAATCCTCTTCCCTTTCACATGCTCAATGTCAAAGATATAGGCTTGAATTTTGTTGACCCACTTCTATTGCCTCTCATTCAAGTTTTTTTGATTCAAAAGTATTTCAAGCTGTTATGGTCCGTTCTAACAACAAATTTTTGACCTTCCAAATACTGCTTGAATTTTGCCAATGCATGCATGATGGTGTTGGTCATAAAATGGGCTTTGTACTACTTGTTAAGCTACGTTGGTTAAGTATGTTATTGTCGTCAGGGGTAGTAGTCCGTTGCACGACGGTTCCCCACGGGTGGTAACCGCAGCCCTCGACTGTGTCTATATATATGCTCTTGTACTTGTTGTTGGAGACACTGATGCAAAGAATGATTATTGTACTAGACATTTTGGCATTAATGAAAGCATTGCTCTGAGTTTCTGTTTACTATTCTATCCTATGGTTATCATTGTAACCGGGGACTATATGAAGGAAAATATACTTGTTTCTTTGGAGTTATAACACTTATCTTATGGCATACTAGCATCTCTTATTTTGTACTGTGTATTTACCTCTTATGTCTCTGAAATAGTTTCCATAGGCGAAACAGATGGCAAGCATCTCCTTATTGTAGATGGAATAGAATCTCTTTGTATCATGGAGCTTCCTACTCGTAGGAAGTGGAGTGCATGTTGTGCATAAGTGCTTCTCTAATATCTTCACTTGAAGCATCACACTCAAAAACAAAACGCTGAGATAAACCAAGTAATGCCAAAATAGGACAAGTGCTCATTACCACCTCAATTTATCAAATGTTCATTTAGCCTCCTCTATCCATTTGAAAGCTCCCTTCTTAGTAAGATTTGCTAGAGGCGCACTAAGTTGAGAGAAGCCCTTCACAAACCTCCTGTAGTAATTGAAAAATTAATTGCTCATATAATTGATGTATTCAATAAAGGAGACAAAGACTCCGTAAATAGAGATTTACAAGACGGTGTAAAAACCGTTAACTAGAAGATAAACTTGACGCTAAATAGAGCAAACGCTAGTTCAACTCTAAGACACTAAAAATAAAACGAACTTAAGATGACAACTAAGATAACCATTAATAGAACTAAAAATAGCTGACTAAATATAATTAAATATTCTAATACCCTCCCTGAATGGTCATCGTACTCACTACCCTACAAAAGACACTATAGGTCTTTTGATCACAAATGCAAAGAAGGCTACCCCTTCTCTTCAAAACACTTTGCTGTTGCGGAGAACCTTCTAGGATCTGCATAATGTTAATGATCAATCAAACCCTCCAAATAGGAACAAACACAATTTTTTTAAAAACTGCAAAAACTTTTGTAGATGAGTACTGAGCACTGTTCGCTGCAGCAACTCCAAACCAGACTACAAGGTACCATGGTTGTAGATTTTTGCCCTAGCAACTCTAGGTGTGACTCAAAATAGACTGCAACAAATTATGATTTTTCTGGAAAAAAAACCGTCGAACCTTGAAAATTGAAGTTACAAATCGTCGTTTTTTTGTGGAAAAACAATAAAAACCCTAAAACAAGAACACCCGTCATATTTTTGAGGAAAAAATTATAAACCCGGATAACTAAAATCCCACGCTAACTTTGCGAACTACAAATGATTTTTGAGGAAAAATTAAAAAACCCACAAACAATTTTTTAAGGAAAAAAATCATGAAAACCCACAAGCAAACTAGGAAACAATTTTTTCAAAAAAACCCAAGAGTAATTTTTCAAGAAAAAATTATAAAAACCCTCCCATTATTTTGTGACAAAAAATAAGAAAACCCAGAATAATTTTTTGTGGACAAAAATTATAAAACCCAAAAATAATTTTTTAGGTGAAAATTTTAAAACCCGAAATAATTTTTAAGGATAAAATTATAAATACGCACGATTTTTAGATAAACCATCAAAACCCCAAATTGCAAAAAAAAAAATCCTCCATGTAGAGAACAAGTCGAAAAAAAATCCACCCTCAGAAAAGATAGATGATAAACTTCAAAAGATCGTTTGCCATAGCTGTGGGTTGTAGAAAATCGAAAACCTTCGTCGCGCGGGCAGAAGAACTGAAAACAACTCACAAAAAAAAATGCATAGAGCCGTCATGAGTAGAGAGCTTCCTGTCATATTGAGAACAACTTCGGGTTGGTTGTGATTCTTCAAAACAAAGCCTGAAACAAATGTGGAAGGAACACAGAGCCATCGAAAAAAAAACTACCGTCACAAAAGGTGAAAAACACAAAGGTCAAGCTGACATGTGATGCAAGCAGAAGAATACATAATGCGCGGAACAAAAAATAACACGACTAGAAAAAAATGGCTTGAAAAACCTTTGCGGCTGCTCAAAAAAACTTTCGCGCGGGTAGAAAACATAGCAAACTCTGTCCACAAAAATGGCACGCAAAAGATGACCTCAGAATGCATAGCAGAAAACCCTTCGAATCTACACCCACAAAATTGCATGTTGCCAAAATAAGTTGCGAAAAATCCTCCCACTTTTGAGAATCCGCACGCTTGTACACAAAAAAAATCTTGACTTTGCTCTCCAAAAAACAAGTTAAAAAACCCTTGATTTTGCTACCTCTCCAATTCAGATTTTGTTTTTCAAAAAAAACCTTAAAATTTTTTTCTGGAAATAATAACTAAGTAGAGGCTTACAAATGTTTTATTAAAAAATTTGCCCAATTCCGAAAAACCCTATTGACCCGCTCTGATACCATGAAAAATTAATTACTCCTCGATGTATTCAATAAAAGAGACGAAGGCTCCTTAAATAGAGATTTATAAGAGGGTGTACAAACTGTTAACTGGAAGATAAACTTGACGCTAAATATAGCAAATGCCAGTTCAACTCTAAGACACTAAAAATAAAATGAACTTAAGATGACAACTAAGACAACAACTAAGATGTCCATTAATAGAACAACTAAAAATAGCTAACTAAATATAATTAATTATTCTAATAGTAATTGCATAGGTTGAAGAATCCCCACAAATTTTGTCAATATCTTCAATGGTTGCTAGTCCATTATGGCCTGAAACTTCTCTTGGTGGACATTCACTCCATCCACATTGATCACTTGCCCCAAGTAAAGTATCTTTGTCAACCTAAACTTTCACTTGGAAGCTTTGGCAAACAAGGATTCTGCCTCCATGATGCCCAACACCTCATCAAGGTTCTTGAGATGATCCTCCCAAGTCTTGCTATAAATGAGAATATCATCAAAGAATACTAGTCAAAAGCTCCATAGTTGCTTGTTGAAGATGTGGTTCATACAAGGTTGAAAGGTAGCAAGAGCATTGGTTAAACCAAATGGCATGGCCAGGAACTCATAGTGATTGTAATGGCATATGAATGCAATTTTGCAAATGTCTTGCTCCCAAACTCCGATTTGGTGGTATTAAGAGTGAAGATCGGTCTTTGAAGGATGGACTACATCATGCAACTCATCCAAAAGCTCATCAATCTTGGGAATCAAATACCTATTTTTGATGGTCTTTTTATTAAGGGCTCGATAATCACTACACATTCACATAGTCCCATTTTTCTTCTTCATTGGGACAATTAAAGAAGCAAAGAGACTCAAGCTAGGCCTGATGTATCCAATATCCAATTACTCCTTAATCATTTTATCAATCTCTTCTTTGAATCTCTTTGGGTGCTAATTATGAGTATTAATATGGGTTTAGAGCTCTCAAATTCAATCATAGCTCAAAACCCCTATCAAGAGGTCTCTAAGGAGGAATGTCACCGAAAAACCACATTATGCTTATTTAGCACAGATTGAATATGCACATTATACTACTCATCACCATTAGAAGGGGTTTTAGAAGAAATCAAACATTGGGCTGCCTAAGCAACATCACCATGTCCGAAAATACTCTCCATCCTCAGCCTTTGTGATCTTGGTTGCACCACTCGACATACCTCATAGGGCCACCTTTTTTCCATCAACTTTGAATTTCAATTCCATTGTATGGAAGTTCTTAGAATACTTCCCTAATGAGTGCAAGTACTAGACACCCAAAAAAGCATTAGCATCTACAATGTCTACTACATAGAAGTCAGCGGTGATAGTATAGTTACCTAATTCAATGCTCAATTGAGGAACTTGTGTAGTACAAGTCATGGTGAAGGCATCTGCTACTACTACATTGAAGCCCTCAAAGCCCTCTGTGTAGAACCCTATTGGCCACTAAGGCTGCATCTATGAAATTTCGAGTTGCCCCACTATCCACTAAGATGGTAATTTGCTGCCCCTATAAGACTCCTCATACCTTGAATGGATTGTACCTAGGAGTATCAAAAAGAGTAGTGATAGTTCCTTCCTTCACCTCCTTCAATGAATGTAATGACACTTTTTCCAAGACTTAATTAATTATTTGCAGCGGAATTAATGGATTAAATTTTAATGTGAAGTTCATTAATTAAAGGTAAATATCATTAAATTAAATGTAAATGATAATAATTACAAAGTAAATTAACAACACAATAAATAGAATAACATAACCACTTAATTTAACCATAATATTGGCAAATCATATATAAAGCATTATCAATATCTTATAGCATCAAGGTTTTCCAATACTTGTCTTAATCTTGAGTACTTGGAATAGTCATTCTCACTCCAAGAAGATTCTAGTGGCCTTGGGTCCTTTATGGCTACGACACCCCATAGAGGAAACCAGTTCTTACACAAAACCAACTATATTATCTATAATTCAAAGGAATAGTCACAGGTCTAGGCTCTTGTACGACAAGCATGCACTCCAGTAGGATAGGTTCTTACACAGAACCTCACATGCCTTCACGGCATGAAATAAACACAACCCTGGCAGGATACTCCCGAGTGTACACCGTACCCCGAGTTGGACACACGCTGTGTGCCCCTTCTCCAATGCCCATGCCAACCGATGACCTTAACCTTCATTCCTTTGTTCAAGAATAAATGTTGAACATGGTTACAAAACTAAGTGCAAGAATAAATGTTGAACATGGTTACAAAGCAAGAGAACAAAGAGAATTCATTGCATTTGTGGCTGTGTTCACTGCTTGTACATGTGCCATAACTCAATATCCACACCAAATAGGTGTCCGTTTAGCTTTTGATGAATATAGATTTTTTTGGAGAATAATGTTGTCACTAGAAATATATAAAGAGGGGCTTGTATTGGTTTATAAATCGTTCGAGATATTGTATAGAGCAAGGAATGAAGGTCCAAATGTTCATAGGTGTGTTGAAAAAGGTTGAGACAATTGTATTGCGAGGGCAGCTTGCATGTAAGCATCCTTTTGTGCTTGCTAAATTGTTATTCTTAATAAAAGTAGTATGATGTTTTGTCACTACCACTTATTATGGTTTTGTATCTTTGGGGAGTTTGTAGGATAAATTATCGAGTCTATGGGATTCATTTTATTTACAGCATGTATGTTTCTTGATTTGTTCAATGATTCACCCACTCTAACAACTATCGTTTGAATTACAAGTAGCATAGTAAGCATAAATTCTTGAGTCTATGTGAGATGCATTTTATTTGCAGCATGTATATTTACTAATTTGTTCAACAATTCCTTCACTCTACTAACTATCATCTTACAAGTAGCACAGCATGTTAGCATATACTTCTTGATTTGAAGATTCTCAATTTAAGAGTTTAGAGGTCACTTTTATTGATAGTGACATAGAAATCCACTCAATATTCAGTCACTTGTTATATCTCCTATGACTTCTATTCATCATCTCAGTTTGCCTTCCATTGCACAAAGCTATCATGTGAGCTTCTCATAACTCAGGAAGGTCAGTTTCTGAGATTTTTGAATGTTTATTAAACTTGTTGCAATAACATCAGGATTAGACCACTCAATAGTGGCTCAACTGTTCTGGATAAACTTCTCAGGGAAGCTAAGGCATGGAAAGGACATTACAAATAAAGTCAAGAGGTTAAACAAATCAAAGGGTACTGTTGATGTGTTTTTTATGGACATGCGAACACAAAATAAAATACCCAAGAGTATCTAATCCTCTCTTGAACAAAATCTCTCAAATGCTGAAGATTAGCTTAAGGATCACTTGAGAAGACTCCAAGGTTCATGAATGTAGGGTTACTACGTGTGGATAAGCTCTGTTGGTTTGATGTGATTATGCTGGAATCACAAGGGGACTTACATTCGAATGCTTGAATGCTTGATTCGCTAGAACTTAGATCATCTGATATTTCAATGTTGCGATGCTTTTGATCCTAAACTAGCTAGAGTTTGAAAAAAGGGCAAAAGGAAAGGGTTGAGTCTATTCTAAGGCCTAGAATGTAAGAAGATGGATGAATGACTATATGGAACCCTACCGAGCGAGGTCTCACCATCAACTTGAACAATTTGACACAAGCTAGGTGCAATCTTCTAAGGGGATTCCAAAGGTGTTCGAATCAATACCATCAAACATTGATCACCATTCAAGTTAATGCATAAGCAATGAGTGTAGAACGATTCGAAGTTAAGCTCATATCATTCCAGTTGACCACACAAGGTGCACTTACAATCAGCAAGAGGTTAGTGGTATGGACTAAATGGATTCCACACAAATACATTCAACAAATTCCTCCACTCAATCTAATAAACATGAAAGCAAATTGAGAAGCAAAGAACATGCGAGTTGTTCAAATAACAAATCAAATTCACCATAACTTCAATGAAATCAATTGTTCTTTACAACAAAATTTGGCAACAATCTTTGTCTTCTCCTACTCTAACTTATATTCTAATTTCGCTATTCTTCTAAGCTATCTTTTATTCTATTCTATTCACTATTCTAGCACTATTAACTATTAACCAACTATTAACCTTTACAAATGAAGAGCTTGAAATTTTATAGAGAGCTCATTTACAATGAATGGCCAGGATTGAATCTCCACCAATGGCCAAGATTTTACAATGAAACCCTAATTAGGGTTTGTTATAACAAACTCTCCTTAGCCAATGGGAAAAATTACATTCAATGAGCGTGGACCAATAGATGTCAAGGGTATGTACATCGGAGTTTGTGCATCCATGGGTGAGCTTGTTTCATTGAACTTAGACGTGTTGATGTGGAACTTCTTCGATTGGTAGAGATAGTGACTGGGATGATGACTAGGACGCCACCTTTAACTTGCACTTTTGTAGACTGGATAGATCATCATGAAGGAATATTTCTTGATACTTTTAACATTATCCAGCTGCTCAATGTGATGATGATGATGAGAAGCAAACTTTGATTAACTCTTTTGAAACTATCTACTTCTTCAATTGTGCTCAATGTAGGTCCTGTGACGACTTGGGTTGATTTTCTCCTTCTCATGATGCACTTTGAGTGGATGATGCACTTGGTTGAATGCAACTCTTTATCGTACTGACTTCGATTCTTGAATTCCCGAAGGGAATTCAAGATTGCAAAACATCCTTCCATCATGTTCTAGTGCCCTTCCTTTATGTACCATGGCCTCGAGGTAGTTAAATGATCTTTCTTTATAGTCTGTAATATCCTCATGCTTCCATGATGTGGTGAGAGCCTTCAAACACTTTGAGATCTTCTCTTCCTTGATGTTCTTGTGTTTGCTGATGAAGTCTCCTCATGATCCTGCATAGTGGTGATAGGAAGTACTTGTCATTGTGATAGGGAGATTGCTAGGAAAGTGCTCAAAAGGCCAATTTGCTCAAGTAGTTCAATTTGTTTCCCCAAACATTTGTTTAGTCTGTTGTATGTGTTTACACAATCAGTCTTGTGGTTATAGTGCCAAGTACTTCATGGTTCACTTGCCTAACAAACTTCCCTTTGGGTGTTGGCTCATACCCATGCTCAAATCTACTCAAATTACTCACTCCACCCAACTACTCATTCTCAACCCCTGCTCTTTTTGGCACTTAACACACTGTTTCAGAGAGAATCTAGGAGACTCCAACATGGACATGTGGGGGCAGCAAAGTTTTGTTCAAGCTTTGATAGTCAAACTTAGTTTTAGACTCATAGCCTTTGGCTTGCTCAAATGCACCAACAAAAAGATCCAAATCTCCAATTGAGGTTATGCACTATCCAAGGTTCAATTGACACTTATCCCACTGTTTAGGATTGTTCTCCTAAGGTTTCACAAGCACCCAACTCCTCCTTACAATCGGGTTATCCCACTGTTTAGGATTGTTCTCCTAAGGTTTCACAAGCACCCAACTCCTCCTTACAATCGGGTTTGAGCATTTGACCAAAACTGTCATTTGTGTGTTATGCAACCAACAGGGCTACTAGGTCGTGGAGGCCTAATTGGCACTTTTTTGCTTACCCTGCCCAACGGTGGGCTTCTTGACCATGGAGGATGATTTGGTTAGTGTGTATTAGGTCTAAGCAAAGAGATTTGTTTGGTTTTGGACTCCTTCAAAGTGGTTTAATGATTGTCCACCATTTTAGGCTTAAACATAGGGTTTCATGAGGGTTTGGGTGCTTCCACCATAGATTCTCTCCATCAAACTTGTTTCATCCTCCCATACTGCTTGGAGACCTCTGCCATAGCAAATTAGAGCTTCCCCTGCCTTTGTTGGACCAGCATTATGCCAAACACTTGGCAATCAATTCAAAAATCAGTAAAACTGTCACTATGACAGTCAAATCACTGCCCCTTTACCAGTCAACAAACATTATACTTTGGGACCTACAAAAAGAAGAGTTTTGAGTTGGACAAACACCTCAATGAGGTCTTCAAACATAGATTTATCTCCCATTACAATGCCTTCTCAGTTACAAGGCTTGGATGATGCTTTTGAAGCATTCCATAAGCAAATTTACAACAAAATTCAGAAAAAACAGTGAACTCACTGTTTTGTTTACAAAGTGAGAAAGATTAAATGGAACAAGCCATTTTAACACATCAAGATGATGCTTCACACCCTTGGTCACATGTCCAGACCTCTGCCTCATTCATTTGTTCACTCCAAATTACTTTTGGGTGCAAATCTTGAGTTTTTGTTCATGCTACTAGCCAAATAACCAATACTTGCCTAGTATTCGCTCAAGTTCTTTTTCCAACCACACTTTTGGGACACAATAGAGCATATGTACAGTATATACATGATTTCCAACTTGACTAAATCCATTATGTGGGATCCCAGACCTGGATTAGTCAAGTGGTGACATTTTAGAGCTTCAAACCCTTGACAGGGCAGCGAGCAGGCAAAAACTAAAAGATTTTTTTTGATAAACCAAAACACAGTAAAAACCCTAACACAGAATGAAAAACTTTCATATAACTATGACACAAACTCCCATGAAAGAACAGTACGGAAATAGTGCTCTGTACAGACTGTTAGAACAATTTTTGCTCAAAAAGCATGAAAAACAGTCATATTTCATTAACTTCTTCTTGTTAATACCAAGCCAACCTATTTACAATGTTTGAAGTGTCCTTATATAGGCACATTCAAACCATTTCAACCCTTATGGCGTCCATAACTACCTTGTGGAGTGATTTTACAACTTTTCTCACTTTTTGTCAAAATATTGCTTGACAACATTGGCAATTTTTTACTCTTAGTGCATTTTTGACCTATAAGACAAATATCTTCCACCTAATCATTTGAGATGGTTTAAAATAAATAAATACACCTACTCCAATTCCTTTCTAGGCTTGTTACAAGGTTTTGAGCATATTTGCACTATAATGCCATTTTTGGCTTACAAGGCACTATGGGCCAAAACTGGAAATAAAACTTGAGAAAAACTATCTAACCAACTCTAAGATAAACTTAAACTATAATGAAACCTAAAACACACAATTGGACTCTTACAATAGTCCTTTATTCAATTCTTGATCCCATCAGGATCAAACAAGCCAAAATTGTGAAGGTGCTCCTGCACCACATTGTCAAGTCATTCCTTCTATCCTTGCTTGTATATCCTGCCTTATGATGATTGTATGATCTCTCCTTTGCCATATTATGATCTCTCTATGTCAATATGATAGAATGAGAACCTTGAAGATATCCCACTCTATTGCTTGCAGCTGTTGAATATTTGAATATTTTCAACCTAGTAGCACTTTGAGTCTTCTTCATGCACTTGAGGTGTGATGAATACTAAGAGGGGGGGGGTGAATTAGTATACCAAAAATTGCTGTAAACAAAATCTTAAACAATTTAGCAGATAATTGGTACTTTGAGTCTTCTTCATGCACTTGAGGTGTGATGAATACTAAGAGGGGGGGGTGAATTAGTATACCAAAAATTGCTGTAAACAAAATCTTAAACAATTTAGCAGATAACTAGTACTTTGAGTCTTCTTCATGCACTTGAGGTGTGATGAATACTAAGAGGGGGGGGTGAATTAGTATACCAAAAATTGTTGTAAACAAACTCTTAAACAATTTAGCAGATAACTGGTACAACAGATTCACTAATAAACCGGTTAAGATAAATGCAAACCAAATAGCAAACAAAGCATTCACCCACAAGAGCACAATCACCATAACACAAAATGTTTGACGTGGAAACCCAAATGGGAAAAACCACGGTGAGAAGAAACTCACAAGTAACTATCTACAGAATAGAAACCAAACCGGTTAAGGTCGTACAATGTTCTTCACTAGAACAAATCCTGTTAGGAATCTAGATCTCTGTTAGGAGATAAGTCTTGTTAAAGACTACCTTGTGAGAGGATTTCAGATTCACAGTTGTGAACCACCTTGTTAGAGGATTTACAAAGGCTTTGCCAGGCCTACCTAGTTAAGGGTTTCAGACTTGTCGAAGATGTGAGTAATCAACAAGTGAGTGATCTAGATACTAGCACAATATGCTTGGTTAGATCCTTGATAGCTCACTGCTAATGCATTTCTGCATTACTTAAGTCTTCAATATCTCCACACTCTGAAAGATCCCAAATGGATCCTTTTGTTGTTGCTGCTGTAAATTCTTAATTAAACATACTATATTTTATAATTTTCCGGTGATCTTATAGAATAGACAGAAGTTGCAGAAAGGGATTGTTTCTTTTTGGGTTTTGATGTTATAAGTAAAGTAATTGATAAATAGCAACAACTATGAAATAAAACAGTAAACAATGTTCATATGTAAGAACACTTAAGCAATTTGAAAATACTGCAAATCATACCAGGCAAATAACCTAGTTTAGTATTCAACAATCCATACATTTATTTGGAGCTGTTATCAATCTGGATTGATGCCAGATGGAGGAATATTACTGGCAACGGACAAGGAAGACCAAATAAGCTGAATACAACCCTTCAAGCCAACATACAAACAAGGCGTGGTTGCAAAGGAGGCGTGGAAGCTGCTGCAAATCACATGCCAACTGAAATAGACCAGCCGCCCTATTGAAACCCCCAATATGCACGCTGAATCTTCAGAACAAGAAGATGTGTCTTCTACCTCTGACAATCTTTGTGCAATCTTAGATAAATCCACTGTCAACTCCTGCTGAGGCTACGTCCCAGCAAGCTCAGACCTGGGATGTTTGTGTCCCAAACCAAAATCACTCTTCCAGAGCAATTCCCAAATTCGCAAGTTTCAAAATGATCAAAGATGCTATCAATTAGGTTTTCATCTCCTTATAACTCCTTTCCCTTTGCAAGTCGAACCCTAAAGAATAATAAAGCTTGCGCTTTATAATTAAAGTGACACTTTCCCAATTATGGCATCAAACTATAGAAAAATATCACTTTATTGTGAATAAGTAGTTTCAAGCATCCAAAAAGACTCTGGGAGGTGAGAATCATGTAGCAAAGTTCAAGACCTTTTCAACGAGCTATAACACATAGGCATATCAAACCAGATGAAGCCAAAAACCCCTTATTACTTCGAAATGGCTATATACATAGCCTTATTTTAATTTATTTATTCACTAACTTAGGAAATATTTAAATATATTAAAATATTTCCATAGATCCAATAATAGCCCAAAATAGCCAACCAAACATGAATCTGACTTCGCCACCTGTCTGTGACTGATGCTGGACAAGATGGGCCAACTAGCAGTCCCATCCCTAAAATCTAGGAATACTCCTAGAAACTAGGAAACACACCCAATCTTCTTGAAACTGAAACCATGGTATGGTCCCGTGGAACCTCAAATATGGAAACTGCCACAACCTCCTAAAAAGTAGGGAATCGCCCTAAAAAGTAGGAACCTCTCTCCAAACACCTGTAACTGCTCAAAAGGATCCTGCTCTACTCCTTGGTCCCCCAGGTGGTTATTCAGTCAACTGCCAGTTCTCCCTAAAAAATAGGAACTGTCGTCTGATGGTCCAAAATGGCTCACAGAGCCCCTGCAAAGCTCCATGACCCTCAGAATGAGTCCCCTAACCATGTCATTGACCTACGGGAACTCGAATGGTAGGTCAACCCCTTCTCATCTCATGTCACCTAGAAAAGGGGACATTACACACTCTTACTCTTCACACAGACCTAATCTTCTCTTCTATGATCGCACATACAAAAACCCTCATCATCATTTAAAACCCTAGACATGATGTCCTTATAAAGGAGTCTGATTTCATGTCGGTCCACTAGGATTAAATTACAAGTTCCTAGGTTCAGTGCATCTAGACACATTTGGTAACACGACACAAAATCACCGCCAAAGTGTCGGTGGATGATAACTCATCACAGAAATATTGGTTGGTAACTCATCACAGAGTAATACCAGTTCATACAATTTTACCGACTACTGATTTTCAAAAATGAAGACTGGAAAAATGTTAACTATCGCTTTGTTCCTTTGTACCACTCGAGATCCTCGAACCGCTTGAGGTCTTCATACCGTTTTGGGTCTTCAGTCAATTTGTGACCGGTAAACATCTTCTGCAAAACACCGATAGTCTAAAGACTATAATACATAATACCGGTTGGAACAATTACTGGTTGAGCATAACTCATACATTAAGAAAGTGTTCACAAAGCAAGTGTGTGTCCATCAATGACAATCACAACGTCATCAAAATGCCAACAAGGTGTTCTTGATGTTGATGAAGCTTCTTAAAGAGGTCCTCCTTGTATCTTGTTCTTGGTGTTGAAATTTTCTCCTTGAGATCCATACTCCAATCTTCCTCCAACCCGATCCTTTTGATCTCATTCCTTGCCTCCTGCACAACAAACAAATGGGCATTAATCTCACATGATATATAACCTTCACACACTCCCATTTTGACTTGATCTCTTATTCTATATGTTGCACGTCTGATATGTGTTTCTATAGGGGAGATTTGTAATGTCCCTACTAGTTAGAGATCACTGTCTAGCAAAACAGACTGTTAGAACGCAACAAATATATATATAACTAATCTAATTTGCAATTAAATTTCAATTACTTAATTAAAACTAATCTCAATTCTTATTTAATAAAAAGGATACGAGTGCAGTACTGGGACATGTCCTTAGGCGGTTGTAATGCTCGCCTTCTTGGAACCCATTTTGGTTCCAAGCCATACTAAGAAATCGATGGATAATTCGATTCCTGTATTGGATGTAACATCTTACATCCAAGCCTACCAAGGAAGATCATCATATATGATCACTTCCTTGCCTTGGATGATACATCTTATCATCCAAGTCTACCAAAGAGGACCGGCCAGATCCGTCTCTTCTTGGGTGAGCTTTGACACCCAAGCCATAACATATATGCATATGAATACTCAGTATATACTGCCTACCAGGGATTGTCATAATCCCTGAATTAGGCTAAGGGACTTTTCTCCCAATAGCCTCCATCACATAGTGAAATTATTGTTCTTCATATAACATTTTATATTTCATTATCATCTATGTTTTATGTCTACATCTACATATTCCTCAATTACTATTATTGTTCCTAAGTACTTACAAATATGCTGCATACATACATATATTTATTGTTACATACCCATGAGACAATATTATTATACTTCTATAAATCTGCCCAAGAGATTGGTATACTATCTCACATACGACAGAATCCATATTAATATATATGTGTGTGTGTGGTACACAAGTCCACACACATATACACCCTTGTGTGGAAGTTAATCGCTTATTTGTATGCAGTCCACATTCCGCAGCTTCTCTTCCTTCACGCTTCCTCTTTTCCATTTTCTCCCCCTCCTTTGATGATTTGTCCTATCTTTTTATATCTTCCTCCCCATCGAAGGGGCATAGCCTTTGGGATTATGAATCTCTTTCCAAATAGGACATGTCTTATGTTTGTTAATTACTAATCACACCACTTCCTTGCTATTATGACTATCGATGTAGCCTTTGGTAATTAATCTATACCTTTCCAGTGTATGCTGACTGCCGCTAATTGTATCTCCTTTATTAAACATTGGATATCGCATCATTCCTTAAAATATCGGTTTATTACTTTACCTAATGATATCGATATGTTTTGTAATCATTACTGATGTTTGATTATTGTCTTGATAGTTATTATCAGAAGTTAACCAATCACATCCTTATTTATTATTGCAGCCACCCAATAGTATACACCCATTATTTTAGATGCCAATCTTTGTATTATCAACTAATCAATGTTAACTCATCTCTTACTTCCCTTATCGATTACTACTGGTCTCTTAACACTTTGGGACTGTAGATGAATCGCTCCACATAACTTGGTCTTAGACTGTACGTTTGGTTGGGTCGACATATCCTAGCAGTCAATAAAGAAATATCTATCTCCTTTTGATAAATATAATCTCTGCTCATGTTGTTACTACTTACTAGTCATCGCTTGGCCCTATCAATGAAATTCATCATTAATATTACAAATCGCTGCTTAAGATTGGGATAATCTCCATTTGTTTTATGGAGTTTCCATGTCGCTGAAGTTATTTCGATGCCTTCTCTTTCTCTTAGTCGATCTATCTTGTTTGATTGCTTGCATAGACTCCACAACTTCAAGACTATTCATGCCATACAAGGCGCATGGGATCAATTATTGACCATATAGAGATTACTGGTTATCTAACATATCCGACTTCTTTACGGATGATAATCTGATTCATTATCTCAATTTCTAATATTTATAATAATATTGCTTTATTCTTATTTGAATATTTTCAGAATATTATTAAATAATAATGTTTAATAAATAAACAAATATCTAATAATTTCAATTAATCTTTCATTAATAAATATTATATTAATAATATTCATTTCATTTAGGTTTTATATATATAATGATCAAGGAGGGGACATGATTGCTCCTTTTGATAACTGAATTCACTGTCTGGAAGGTAAACTTAATGTCCTAGGGCAAATCTGGGCTGTCTAATGATGAAGTCCACTAGTTGATATGTCTCCCAGCTGGGTACATTCGGTTCCTCTTGCTATATAATGAATTTGCCTTCCTAAAACATCAGACCTGTATCTTTAATGCTCAAATTTATCTTCCTGGATCATCAGGTCTGCACCTTCAATGTACAATTTCGCCTTTGTGCTGTAGTAATTCGCTTATGTTTTGATGAAATTCGCTCATGTATTGATAAAATTTGCTAAGTCTGCTCTCAAATTCACACTTGGAGAGAAGAATATGTTTGAATTGGTGGTTAAAATGAATATTTTGACCCTTCCTTATATATGCGAATTAGGATAGAGTCATGGCTTTTGGAGTTTTAGGCCGACCTAGTTTAATAAAAACAAAAAAATAAATTGCTTCTTTCCTTAATGCTGGCTGACTTAACACATTAGAGGTCTTCCTTTTAGCAATTCGAATTTTGAATACTATTTTGGCGCCAAAAGCTTGTCTTTGATGAATTCTCTCTTGGACCTTTGCAAGGTACATCGTAAAGTTCGCTCTATGACCTTAGCAGGGACATGTCTAGAAATTCTCTCTAGGACCTTTGGAAGGACATGACCTTGGTGAAATTTTCGCTCTAGGACCTCTCCAAGGACATCAATTCAACATTCGCCTTAGGACCTTTCTAAAGAATTTCGCTCCATGTCCTTTGGAAGGACATGATCTTGATAAAAATTTCGCTCTATGTCCTTAGAAAGGACATGATCTTCATGAAAAAGTTCGCTCCATGTCCTTAGCAAGGACAAGGTCCAAGGTAAGAAATTCACTCCATGTCCTTAGCAAGGACATGAAAAAGTTTGCTCTATGACCTCTCCAAGGACATTCGTTCTATGACCTTTGTGAGGTACATGTCTTGATAAAAATTTCGCTCTTGGTCCTTTGGAAGGTTCACAACTCAAAATTCGCTCTAGGACCTTTCGAAGGACAACACTCAAAATTCGCTCTAGGACCTTTCGAAGGACATGGGAAAGTTCGCTATAGGACCTTGGCAAGGTACATGACTTCAAAATTCGCTCTGGGACCTTAGGAAGGTACATGCCTGAAAATTCACTCCAAGACCTTGGCAAGGACATGGAAAAGTTCGCTCTAGGACCTTAGCAAGGACATGAAAAAGTTCTCTCTAGGACCTTAGCAAGGTATAGGGGTCTACGTGAAACTCAAGGAGGACACAATTCATTCAACCAAGGTTTATTGTTGCCACTAGAAATACAAGAAACCTAGGCATGATACAAAGGAGTCTTAGATCTACTTTCATGCTCACAACCGACTGCCTTCACTCCACCCTAAGGAGACCAACCTGACTTAATGACCCTCTAGCTACTTGAGAAACTCTATCCCCTAAATGCAAAGATTAATAGCCAAGACCCTAAGACAACCTAGAAAGCAAAAAGTGGGGAGGGGTCCTGTTGTGACGTATTCACACATCGCCCCATTGCAAATGGGGACCCCTGCTTTTTTCTTTCTAGGGTTTGTTTTCTAGGTCTTTTAGGGTTTTGTCTGTTAGCCTTTGCAGGATGAGTGCTGTCGAGGGGATCGTTGGATTACAGGCTTTGCTTGAGCCAGGGTGAGTCCACAGGGCCCCAGAATTAGGGTTTCTTTGAGAGTCTTCCTTAGGGCTTAGTTTTGCTCTTGTTGCTAATTGTGTCTTGCTTGGTGAGTGAGTATCATCCTTGAAGGTCTGAGTTAGGTCGAGTTGGTGAGTGATGAAGTCTGGAATGTCATCTTGATCTTCAAATGCCCTGAAATTTGGCTAAGTCTGGAATGCCCTGATCCTGAAATTTGGTTAAGTTTGGAATGTCCTGATCCTGAAATTTGACTAAGTCTGGAAAACTGAAGAATCCTCCAAAAACTAGATTTTGCAATATAACTCCTGGAGGTCCGAAACCACTCTCAAACATCCTGAAAGTATATATGGAATATAACTTAAAGTATAAGTGACATCTTATTTCTTATACTTAAATGTTATATTCCATAAAATGATCCTGACGGAGAGTCCAAAATGTCAAATTTCGCTCCTGACCCTTCCAAAGGGTCCAAAGTGAATTTCGCTCCTGACCCTTCCAAAGGGTCCAGAGTGAAAATCCTCCTAGACCTCATTTCCTTCCCTATTTGACCAAATTGTGATGTCCAAAGCATGTTGAAAGGGGAAATGGACATGATCTTGCCTTTGAGAGTGTTTGGAAGTTGTGAAAATGAAGGATTTTAGCCAGGAAAGGAAATTTCGCTCCTGACCCTTCCAAAGGGTCCAAAGCGAAATTCCTTATAAGCCTACTTTTTAACCTTTCTTGGACATGAAACCTTGTTCCTAGGGCAATGAAGGATGAGATTCTACCTTGCAAAGAAGTTTCAAGTTGAAAGAATGATGATTTTGGGTCAAGAATGAGATTTTCACTCCTGACCTTCCAAAGGGTCCAGAGCGAATTTTCTCAAAACCTCTCTTTGCTATCAATTTTTTGCTAGATCAAGTGTGGGCTAAGGTAAATTCAAGGAGAAATTGCCCCTGAGAGTGACTTTAAGTTGCCAGAAACCATGAAAGATGAAGGAATTGAGCCTAGAAGTGATTTTCGCTCCTGACCCTTCCAAAGGGTCCAGAGCGAAAATCCTTAAAACCATCTTTTTTCCAAAATTTGAGCAAAGCCAAGCTTGGACAAGGGTGTGAGAAGGCATTTGGATTGCCTTAGAGTGGATTTTGGTTGCCAAGAATGCAAATTTTGAAGCCTAATGAAAATTTCGCTCCTGACCCTTCCAAAGGTTCCAGAGCGAAATTTCTAAGATTCCCCTTTTTCTTTGCAAATCAAGACAAGATTTTGGTTTTTATACCCTAGAGAGGAGTGAGACAAGATGTTCTATGCCTTGGAGAAGATTTGAAGTTGAAAGGATGGCAAAATAGCCCTAAAACAAGATTTTCGCTCTTGACCCTTCCAAAGGGTCCAGAGCGAAAATCCTAAAATCTACTTATTCCTTTCAAATTTATGCTAAGCTATGCCTAGACCAAGGTAAAACATGCCCTTGAGATTGCCTTTGAGTTGATGTTTGCCTCCAAAAGTGATGATTCTAGGCCAGAGGAGGAAAATCGCTCCTGACCCTTCCAAGGGGTCCAGGGCGAAAATCCTAAAAACTCCTATTTTGCTTTACAAAATCAAATCAAACTTGGATTGGGTGAAAGAAGAGAACTATTTCCTAGCCTTGTGAGGTGGATTGAAGTTGGAATGATGAAAAATAAGCTACAAACAAAGAAATTCGCTCCTGACCCTTCCAAAGGGTCCAGAGAAAAAAACACTAAAACCATCCTTTTCTCCAAATTTTGTGCTAAGTCAGGCCTGGACTAGGGTGAGAAAAGCTATTTGGAATGCCTTGGAAAGATGTTTGACCTTCAAAAATGTGAATTTTGAGCTAAAGTTGGAATTTCGCTCCTGACCCTTCCAAAGGGTCCAGGGCGAAATTCTTATAGGGTCTGTTCCTGGAGAAAATCTTGGGCAAGTTTCATGTTAATATCTTTTTGTTGACGATTTAAGTTGAAAATGCTATGTTGAAATGAATTTATCATGTGTCCTTAATCATCTTTTGGTTTGTTTTGGTAGATGAAAGAAGACCAGGCCAGGACAAGGACGACCTTCTCTAGCCCAGCATCAACAAGGACGACCTTCTCCAGCCCAGCCTCATCAAGGACGACCTCTTCCAGTCCAACATTTGAAGGAAAGACAAGGTGGCATCCCAGTCATCACTCCTCCAGTCGGGTTGGTCCACTTCAGCACGTCCAGATTCAATGTACCTGACTCATCAAAGATGGCACTAACTTCGATGTACCTACCCCGACTATCCATTGGTCGAATATTCCAGAGAAGACATGTGTCCAAATAAAGCAATTATTTCATTGGTCAGAATTAAGTTTGTTGTAACTAACCCTAATTAGGGTTTTCATTGTAAAATCTTGGCCATTGATCTCAAATTGATTTGAGCCATTGAATTGTATTGAGGGCGCTATATAAGCCCTGGCTCCTCATTTGTAAAGGCTAATAGTTAGTCAGTAGTTAGAAGGTGAATAGTTAGCTAATAGTGAATAGTCAGTTGATAGAATAGCAATCAGAGTAGAATAGCAAGAGAAGGCAAAGATTGTTGCCAAGATGTTGTTGTAAAAGACTTGTAAAACTTAATTGAAGAAATGGTGAAATCTTTGGGTCGATTCAACAATTTGCATGGTCTTTATACTTCTCAGATTTGATTTCATGTTATTAGATGAGTGGAAGAAATGTGTTTGATTGATGGTGAAATTTGTATATCCATACTACTAGCAATTTGTTGAGTGCAGACTTGCCTTGTGTAGTCAATTGGAATCATTCAGCTTAAGCTTAACTTCAATTGTCGCTTCTTCACTGATATGCATCAGCCTGATGGTGTCTATGCTTGTAGCGATGATCTGAACATCATAAAGCTTTCCTCTGAAGATCGCACTAATCTTATGGAGATGGTCCTGGGATGTCAAAACAAGACTTAGTTAGAATTTCACCAAAGGTTATTCATTGCTCCTACATTCTTAGTGTCAGAATTAGATCCTTTCCTTGCCCTCATCCTTTTTCTTTTTTTTTCAAAATCTAGGACAGTGAAATCTTGTGATTTCAGCAAATCAGACGTTCAGGTCATCGAGTGTAAGTCCCCTTGTGATTCCAGCAAAATCACATCATACCACAAAGAGCTTATCCACGAGTAGAGATCCTACATAACAGGAACCTTGAAGCTTCTCCGATTGTTCCTTCTGTGATATCTTCAGCATTCGGGAGCTTTATTCAAGAGAGGATAAGGTACCTTTAGGTATTTTATTCTGTGTTCGCATGTGCATAAAAAACACATCAACAGGTCCCCATTTGCAATGGGGCGATGTGTGAATACCTCACAATAGGTACCAAAATGAAAGTATATAACAAGCTGAAGAAAAGAACAAATCCTTTCACACAGAAGGCAAATCGACAACCAATAATGAAGCGAAAATCTGAAGGAGAGTAACATATTCAACCACCCACATGGCTGTCAACGACAAGAAGTCCTTTACTTAATGTAACTCCACACGACAAGAGCTGAATTTAAGTCACGTCATGGGAAATGCTTTGGTTGATGATTCAAAAGGTAAGATTAACCCTTACACAACTTATACAGGACTTGTAGCCTATGCTCATTTGAGCACTGGTGCCAATTTGGATCTTAAAGATGAACGACTTCCCCCTTTAGTTAACCCTATTCTCACCGGGTTTGGTATCCCCTCCTACCTGAATATCCTTCGGCAACCTTACCTTGCCTCTCATGCCCATGGGCTTTCACCTTCTGTGCATTTTCATCATCTAAATGTATTCTAACTCTCCATCTTTTCTTTAAGGTCAGAAAATAACACAGATGTAAGCTGTTTGTAATATGTTAGAGAAAACATGGTTGAAATATCGGGGTCCTGCATAAAGATAATCTATTATGAATGCCATTATTTCTTCTCATCATTAAGCTTTGTGAAGATACCTGGCACTAAGCATTGTCCTTTTTTTAAAATTATTAAAATATAATTACACACAGAAAAGGAATCTTAGTATTTAGGGAAATTTACCAACTGTTTATGAGATTAGATTCATCATTTGTTGGGACAATGCTTATCAGCTTATTAGATCCAAAGGAATATTTTATAAACAATTCTTTTTCATATGGCTTGTATTATTATAAAAACTGATCTTCTTGCTACTACACATTTTTGACACAGATGGATGCAAAGCTTCCACTGGACATATTTGAAAGTGTAATGCAACTAGCAATTGAAGGTTGCAAAGCAATAGTTCGTTACATCCAAGAGGTAAGCTTCTCAATCTAGATTTTGGTCAAATATGGTGGTCTTTATGGTCTCTAGAAGAGTGTTAGAATCAGAGCATGCTTTTAGTGACACTACAATTGAAGACTATTTTGCTCACTGTATCTCATGGAATTTGTTTCCCAAGACACTTTAAGTTAGCTGTTGTTCTAGCATAAGTACTGGTTGAAAATAATTTGTTTTGGTTGTTTTATCCTCAAGATATATGGCTTGCTGCACTTTTGTTTTGTACAGCTTCAGTTGGTCTTGTGGTAAAGGCATCTATACTTGATAATACAGTTCGCATGTTCGAACCCTGACGGGGGTAGGATTGTTCACTTCAAAACAAATAATCTTCTTGTTGATGCTTGCATAGGGTGGATCACATACACCATATTGATGTCTGGCCTGGCTAACCTAAATATTTCCCTTCAGCTTTTACCTTTATAAATAATATTAAGGCAAATAAGTAGTTGAAATCACAATTAACTTAATTTTCATTTGACATCTTCCAAAGCATAAATTATCATTTCCATTGTTCTGAACATTTATAATATATATTATCACACACAATCATAAAATCCGGTTTTGTTTTTGGGTGGGCTGCTTATGGATTCAAGGGAAAGCAATACCATTTGTTGAGATTGCACAAATTATCTTTCTTATCTAGGAAGGTATGGCATATTTAAATTGTTCTTGCAAGTTTTGTAGGAAGCCAATATAATTATATGTTCATGACTTTTAAATGTTCTTTTCATCCTTTTAATTACAATATTAGTTTATGTTTTCATGGTTGCGCTTGTAACTGCTGCTTCAGAAACATGATTTTTGGAGATGACAATAAGATAAAAATAACCTATTTCAACAAGGGTGTGTATTCTCAGAAGAAGTTGTTCGTTTGTGCAGCATATATGCTAATTTCTCTGTTTGGGTGACAGAAATAACAGTGGGATGTTTTGACCTTCTGCTTAGAGTATTTTGTTTACTTTTCTGCTTTTTTGCTTATGCATTACAGTAAGATATATCTATGAAGGCATCGGAGGACATCGTTTGTCTTTCAGAGATGTCTTCTCTAGTATGGATACATCCCTTCTAAGACAATTTGTTTTTTGAGACATGTACTGATTTTAAAACATATTCTCCTTCCTATGGTACACATCTTCAGGTTAGACAACCGGTAATCTGAGCATGTGCAAAATACTCTTATAGCTAGAAGTTTTTACCTGTAGGATCATTATTTTTCAAGGTAAACATAATGAAATTCTGGACCAGATTTTGATGATTAGATGTCTGCAAAAGCATGGAAAAGTCGAGGATGGATTTGGTCATAATTTGTTGTTCCACGTGGTAGTATTGCCACAATGTTTTTGATTAATAAAAGCAGGGATTTTGAAAGGGCCCTGACCCTTGTACAAAAGGATAGATAAAAAAGATAGATCAAATAGCACTACAGAGCAAAAAGAGACAACCAACACAAACAGAAAATGAACAACAAAAGTCATAGAAACTTACAAACACCCAACCCAAAGTCAGGGTGGTTTAAAGCCAAATTGCTCCAAAGATTTTTGTTTCATAGTGCACAAGTTAACGACCTCTAAGCTTTTTCTCTTGACCCAAGGAGGAGAACAAGCATTTAAACATGAAACCAAAGAAGAGGTGTCCATCTTCTCACAATCAATAGGGGCTTTCCCTCAATTTTCAACCTTTTGAGCAGCCTTGTTGTTGCAACAATCTTCAACAACATGATCCTTTTTTCTCCCAACAGGCTGCCATTTCTCATTCCTGGGGCAACTAGCAGTAGAGTGACCCACTTTACAACAGCAATGACAAATAATAGAAGAGTCCTAAAAAACAACCAGCTGCACCCACACTCCATACTTGGAGTGAAGAGAAACCTGAGAAGGGAGCTCCTTGTTTTTCTCCATAAGCACACAAAAACAAGCACAAATCAAACACTTCTTAAATTTTGTGACAGAATCAGCATTAAGATACTGTCCAACAGTGTTTGCAATGAGTTGGAAAACTTCCTCATCCTAGAATTCCAAAGGAAGCTCCTAGGAGTTGGACCCACACTAGGAACTTACTAGTATCATCATTCATAGGATTAAACCCACGGGCCCAATGTTTAAGGACAAGTCCATTGTGCCCCATAAACCAAGGACTGTCTAAAAGGGTGCTGGAGCAATCATCCGGATTTGAAAAAGAGAACAAGAAAAAATTGTTAAGCATAGCAACAACTTCAACCTTATCTCTTAGGTTCCACCTCCGACACATCCATCTTCTGCCAACATCTATGTTGGGACAATTCCCACAGAATTTTCCAACAAGTGAGTTACTGAACCAGGCCTTCATCTTGCAAGTAAGCAAGTTTAGGTTAGCAATTTCCATCCCACCCACGTTTGTCTATGTAGGAACAAAAGACTCGGGGGAAGTAAACATCCCCTCAACCTCAGCATCCACACCCGACTGAGGGGTAACAAGATCAAACCCTTCAACTTTATCCTATGTAGGAGCAACAGTCTCCAAGCACATCTCAGCATGGTCAATAGTCACACAACCAACACCAGGAGAGGAAACACCAAGGAAATCCTTCACACCAATATTGCAAGAAGGCACAACAGTGGAGGAGGAGGCCTTAGGCAAGCTAAGACAACTCACACCCAACAAAGCATTTCCATTCTTCAAGGAAGAAACACAAATTCCAAAAGATCTGGGAGTCCTTCCAGGGGCAAGAGGGGAGACCGCCTCACCCACCACCACATTAACATTGAGTTCCTGAAGAAGAAAGCCCCTTCGAAGAGTGAACACAAGGTCACCTCCACTAGAATTAGTTGCGACATGTTTAGGACTAGGAACAAAATGATTCAACTAGACCCTCTATTTTGCCTCTTGCCAAAGAGAAAAGAAGGATTCATCTTCATCATCCTCTACATCCCACCACTCAACTTCGGAATCACAAAACCCATTGGCCTCCAACCCTTGTTTAGCCAAATGAGCCTCCAACACAATATCAAGGAGAAGCTCGTCCTCCTCCACACCCTCAACAGGATCACTAACACCACAAACCCCAACAACCTTGCCATCGTTAGAGCAACCACTATTAGATTTGTTGTTGCAGAGGGCAATTGTTGCACAAGAAGGTTGAGAATCCGACACCAAAGCGATAGGGCCACCAAATTTGTGCGCCCTAGTGACCCGAGTAGAGGAAGAGTAGCCCCTCAGTGAACCCAGAGCAAACATTGTCATCCTCACAATCGTTAGAGCCATTTGCATCCTTCCAGTTGTTGTCATCAACACCTTCCTCTCTATCGCAGGTCGAAGAGCACCCGCCTACTATTGCTATTGTAGCTAGGGTTTTCGCTGCCCTGGCCTTCCTTGCGCACATCTCTATTTCAAAATTGCCCAATTATGGTATTGCCACAATGTTACAAGAAGATTGTGAGAGTTCTTTTGACAGCAATTTTTTTAAAATACTTCAAGAGGAGGTAAGGAAATTCATGATCAGATCTAAAACATATCACTTGATGGATAGTTATCTAATGAAATGAAGCCTGACAAATTATTCTGCATGAGGATCTAGTAGGTTGCCATATGAGTCTTCATACTGGAACAAGGAAGATCTTTCTGCATTGATCTATTGACCCATTGTTGTGCAACACTCAAGAATGGTTCTTCTTGTGCATTGGCTAGAAAATAGGGAAGTCCCTAAAGAGAAAATTTATGCCTTTACTTCCTCCAAGTCAAGTCCTAAGGCACAAATATGTTTTGTAACAACAGACTGTACTGAGATGAGTTGAGGCATGTGATTTGCTAAAAACAAATTTCCACAACATTGCCAAGTTCTTATAGGATTACATTATAACACAATTTGAACTTTGGATGCACATTGCATTTGACATGTGATGGAGAAAGAAAAACTGTTAATGAGCTCCTGCAACAATTCCTTTGAGATCAAAATCATATATGCATTGTGAAGTCATTATTAAAGAGAAGATAGCCAATCCAAGGATGCATATAAGATCCATGCTCAACAAAAGGAAATTTCACAACCTCAAAGGAAATGATTGAGAGCAGAGGTGTCTTGCTGTGTTGCTGTCATAATGAATCACTTGCAGGATTATTATAGGGCATGCATCAACACCTTTAAAAATTAATCAACACCCAATATTAATTCCAACCACCATCGGGCAAGTGATCTTGGATGTCACCCCCATGCAATAGGATGACAAGTCACCCCAAGTGGCTCAAATTAGCTTTGCTAGTGTATTTAGATCAACAACAACACATGGAAAAAACATCGTATCTATTTTTTTGTCATTTGATAAATACTTTTTTAACAAACATATATATAGGATAAGATGTTTTCTAATAGAAAACAAATGAAGGAATCTTTGCATCTCTGACTTAAAGGACACATGAAGGAAGTTATTGGGAGTTTGGGATTGGAGGTATTGAGGAATTTATTCTTTAAGGTATGCAAATTGGGGGAGGCTTGAATTGGGAATCTTGGTAGGGAAATATAGTGAATAGTGTCAGGGATTGAGAGTTGGGCATGTTTCAAACCTTGCACCAAATTAGAGGTATTCTTGCATCTACGACTTCAATAAACATGTATAGAAGGAAGAGTCAAAAGTTGGGGATTGGAGATACCAAGGAGAAGGTATATAAGTAAAGAGATGGGCCGATGGCTGAAACTCCAACTCCGAAAGGTAACTTAGTGCAAAGGGTTGGAGAGTTGGAGTACATAGGGAAAGCATGCAAGTAAGTGGAAGTCCAAAATGTTGACATAGGCAAGGGAAAGGTTGCAAAAGGGATGTTGGGAAGGAGAACTGTTGACGTGTATTTTATACACAATCATACACAGAATAAAATACCAATAGGTATCTTATCCTCTCTTGAGAAAATAGTCTCTAACTGCTGAAGATCTGCAAAAAGGATCAGTTAGATGGACTCCAAGGTTCTTTTAGTGGGGTCTCCACGTGTGGACAAGCTTTTTAGTGGTATGATGTGATTTGCTGTTTCCTCCAAGGCGTCTTATGGATTCCAAAGGCTCGAAGATTCTACTAAACTAAAAGGAACTTTCAAAAAAAAAGCAAAAGAACAGGGTTTAAGGAAGTCTAATCTAGCCTAACCCTATGAACGACTTAGCATGAATGAGATTTGGTAAGACTCAACCAACTTCAATTTTGCCATAAGATAACAACTCAATTGAAATTAGTGCGATCTTCTAAGGTAATAATGATGTTCAATGCATCAAAGACCAAGGACACTACTACGAAGGTACATATCCTAGATACGAAAATGCTTGAAGGTTAGGGACTCAAAATGTTCTCCAGTCGACCACGCAAGGCGTTCCTACAATCAGCAAGAAGCTAGTGGTTTGGATAGCGAATCCTACCAAATATCAAATCTCACACTTAGTCTTTCAAATTAACAAACTACTTTGATTGAGCGTGATTCAAGTACATCCAACAACCATGAAGATAACTTAAGAAATTTGCAACAAAACACCATAACTTCAATATTTTATTGATTTCCAAGTCATCATATACAACAATTGCTTGAATTTCTCTCTTCAAGACTCAATCTTGCTACAAAATGAAATTGCTTCTAATTCTAATCTCTCTATTTCACTCTTATCTGACTATTCGACTATTAACTATTCACTATTACCAAATGAAATGAAAAATGGGGGTATAAATAGCATCCCTAGTTACAATGAAAGGTCCAGATTGAAAGTAAATCAATGGACAAGATCATGACACCTAAACCCTAATTAGGGTTTGTTACAAATGACCTCCTTTTTATTGAACAATATTAAATACATAGCCAAATATTAAATTCGGCACAACAATCTAGGAGGTATCAACCAATGAGAAATAAGATGTCATGTCATCTGTAACAACCTTTCATCTAGAATCTTATTCCCTTTCCAATTCTCTTTCTTAGCATATGCAATGAATTTTGTCACGATTCCTTCGATTTCTGCGATTGGAATCTCGGGAAGATTCTTGATACTCTCTTCTAAGTGGATGACCTGATCGAATGCATCTAGAAGAGCTGCGTCCCAAGTAGGTTCAAGTTCCTTCGTTCTATCAATCAGGAGCATGGTGGCATACATCTGATCATACTGCTCATCTGTAACATCTGCGTCCTTGCGAAAGATGATCTTGATTCTATCCTCAAATTCTTGTATATCCACATCTGTCTCGACCTCGATCCTTCTGCCAAGAATGGTACGAAGTACCTCAAATACTCTGTCCTGGATCGGATTGATCGCCTCCTCAACTTGACCACATCTAACATTGATGTCCTCGAAGAGAACACTCTTTATATGGAGTAAGGTTGACCACTGAAACAAACTGTGAGAATCACCTTCTAAGATCCTCTCCTGCGCTAAAATTCTTCTGGATGTGTGTCTTATAACTTTCAAGACAGGGATGACAACGTCCTTGGTATGGGCAAATGCAGCTACTGTTGCCATCAATCTGTGGATTATCTCAAGAACTTGGATAGCCTGATGAATGATCTTCGACATCCTTGTAACAAATTCTATAGCCACTGTATGAGATCTATCCATCCAACTACATGTACGCTGGACCAGGTTCCTGAATCTTTCTGCTTCATTGATCGATTGAAGGGGCAATGCCTGCACTGGTGATCTAACTGGATCCTGACGTCCCAAAGGTTCATTGATGTGACTGAAATATGTCCTCCATGCACCGACCTCTCTCTCAAGCTTTCTATTCTTTTCTACCTCTTCTCTAAACTTGTCCTTCAATGCCTCAAATGTGTCGGTGGCATCATCTAAAGTCTGCTCTGCTGTGGATGGTCCTAACTCAAAAGTCTGTATATCATAATCCTCTGCTAGGATCTCACCCTCATATTTATCTGCTGCCGGTGTAGCTATCTGCAGTTTTTGGGATCCAGTCTCATCTCGAATCATCTTGGACATCTTTGTAGCCTTCTTCTTCTCTGTTGTCATATGTGAACGTCCAACAAGGCTCTCTAAATCAATTGCACTGTCCTCGTCCTCAATTACGATCACCTTAGTCAATCTTTCCTTCAACCAATCTGGGATATTCGATCTTGTTTCTTGAACTTGAATTTCTTTATGTACTATTTCTTCTTGTCTGGGAGGAGATGTCACTTCATTATCCTCTTCTAACTCATAGTCTTGGAGAGATCCATCTGACGAAACATGCTGTGTCTGTCCTTCCTCCTGTCTGTCATTCTGTACCATCGACTCCATGGACTCTTCCACTCGAACTGTTCTATTTTCCGGTCTGGAAGAAGTACCTGGTGTTTGATCTTTGTTAGCACCTTGCTTTTTCTTGGAAGACTCTTTCTTTTCTGATCTTTCCTTTCTCTTTGAACCTCTTGAATGGAGATTGCCCTCACTGGCACATCGAAGGTTACCTTCACCTGAATTCCTAGGATTAGGATTGCCTTCACTAACACTGGCTCCACCTTCGGCTGGTTTTTCTTCCAAAGTAAAAGACATAGCTATGCCTTGTTCTCTCAACTTCTGATGCTGAACGTCTACCCATCTGCGAGTACAAGACAAGACTGGTGCCATCAAATCATCTAAATCCACGACCTCGGGCTCATTCCAATTCAAACTTATTGTTTTGCTTTCTCTATCATATGAAGACTGGATGTGCCTGCCATTGTCCTGAGCTTGGTCGGCCACTCTGTAAATCCTGCATTTCCTGATGAAATCCAAAGGCAATCTAGAATGTATCTTACGTTTCACTTCAAGATCATCTAGGAGGTTCATCATAAAATCTTCAATTTGGTGCTCATGCCTAAATCTTCTACCGACCGTCTCTTCTAAATGTCCATATGGATCAAAGCTCTCTCTCCAAGCAAAAGATGAAAAAGAATACAAGGCTAACTCCTTCTCTGCGTCATCCATGGCTAAGACATTAGGACATACCTCAACTGAATTACCCAAAATAATAGGTACCTGAACTCCATTCTGATGTCTGTGTCTGAATGCCTTCACATATGCTGCCAACTGCCTTGTTACTTCAAGTAACACAATTCTGTCTGTCGGGTACCTCGGCAACATGTATGGAGGTAAAGGACATCCATGCACTCTAATGTAAGTGAACTTGGGAAACTGAATGAACCAAGCACCGTACCTCTTGATGAACTCCCGGGCATCTTGAGATAATCTGTTGTGAATTCCACCTTGCAGCGTCCTTGTGATGTTCATCGTGAAAGTATCATTGACTAACTTGTAGTTCTTCCCTGGCGGATGATGCAAGTAGGTATAGGATTCACAAGCTCTGACCTCGCCGGGTCCTCTTCCAATCACTCCTCTGTGAGGTAGTCCTGCGTACTCAACGCTCCTGATTAAGGCATAGATGACGTATGAACTCATGTGGAAGGACTTAGTAGCCCTGAGTCTTCTCAACTGTACGTCTAAGCAGTGGCTAATTATCCTAGCCCAATGTATTGTACCCTTTCCTTGAACAATCACCTGGATGAAGTAAAACATCCATTTCTCAAAATAGAAGGCATGAGGTGCTCCTGTAACTCTGTTGAGCATGGTAATCAAATCTCTGTATTCCTCCTGGAAATCAATCCGGTGTGGTGTGTTCGGTACCTTGCTTAGACGGGGACGACTCTTGAGTAGCCAGTTCTTGTTGATTATGCTTAGGCAAGCATCTGGATCATCGTCGTACACTGATCTGGCTCCTTCAATGCTCTTGTATATCATGTCCCTGTGCTCTGGAAGATGGAAGGCTTCACTTATGGCTTCCTCTGAAAGGTACGCCAAAGTGTTTCCCTCATTGGACACAATTGTCCTGGACTGTGGATTGTAGTGACGGGCACACTCGATCATCAACTCGTGGCACTGAATAGCTGGAGGAAAACCGGCCGCCTTAATGATGCCACTCTCTATTATTCTCCGGGCGACAGGCGATGGCTTGCCGATGTAAGGGACCTCTCGAAACTTCTTCGTGCTAAAGTTCCCCAGGTTTGTATCTCCAATGTTGCTCCATTTAGACACGATCTTGGTCTCCACTTCTTCGGTCTTCTGATCTTCTTTCATGAGAGCCGAGCGACTGGTGGATGCTCCCGCCTTCGGGGTCGCCATACCTACACAACATTTCATTATAAGAACTAGATTTTGCAATAAATAGCGTAAATAAGAGAGATAAATTTTTTAGGAAACATCATGATAAGTCTCTAGAGTTATCATTTCCTAAAAACAACGATTGAGCTAAGAGAAATTCAAAAAATCAAAATTTCAAAACTTGAAATACGACGATGAATAAATAAAGCAATAATAATAAATCGTCATACCTCAATAGAGAGCTAACTCTAGAATGCAAAAACAAAATTCGCCTAGGCAAAAATTGAGGTATAAAATAATCTTCAATGTGGTCTCCTCAAAATTGACTTTGCCACCTTTGGAGTGAACGTGATCTTCAAGTATCGCCTTAGACGTGGTTTTAAATGATCTTCAAATTTGTCCTTGACAAATCGCTCAAACAAATCCTCCAAGTCTTTAGCAAATTCGCCTTAATGTATCCTCAAGTTCGCATTTGGTGTGGTCTTCAAATTCGCACCACCCTTGATAACTAAGCGCCACCCTTGGTTTGAATTCGCACCACCTTTGAACACACTTCGCACTATATTCGCCTCTTCTTAATTCGCATGAAGAAAGGTAAAAATGATTATGTGAAAATGAAATTTCTCACCCTTCATATATAGCGCGCTCATCCTTTCACCCCTTAGGCCGACTTGCTTAATAAAACCATTTTTTAAATGATTTGCAATAAAATAACAAGGCCGACTTGCTTAATTGGGCGCTTCAAATCGATTTTTATTAATTAATTAATTAATTATTAATGCCTTGCGTTTTTTAAATGTGAATTTCGATTTTTAAATAAAGGCAAAAAAAATAATTAATAAAAGATAACGCCATATTAAATGCTAAATAAAATGGATATTCAATTTTTAAATTGATTTAGCATTTGAGGAAAATTCGAATTGCTTACTTGGCGCCAAAATTGGAAAAAAGGAAGGGACGTACCTCATCGCTCTGGTCCCTTGGAGAGGGACAGGAGCGATCCATGATTTTGGTCTTGATTTTGCATTTCTTACGTCCAACTCCTTCATCTTCGCGTTGAAAATCGATCATCATGATGAGTCCTTCGAATTTGATCATCTTGCATGCGCACTTAAATGCCTTTTGAGTGTTCATCGCCCTTCTCCCTTGGAGAGGGACAGGAGCGATCTCCTTGTTTCCACGTCCATCATGCATCTTTGCTCCTCGATCTTTCATTGTTAGCGAATAACATCTATGCTCATTCCTTTTGCGCTTATTCCATTTGTCTTCATTATGTGTTTGGACGTATTAAAGGGACCATCGCCCTTGTCCCTTGGAGAGGGACAGGAGCGATCCATGTTTTCTCCTTGACCTTGGCAACTTCCAACTTCGATCCTCGTTGTGATGTCCTTCAAACGATGTCCCTTGCCTTGCTTATCCTCGCCTAGCTTTGATCTTGAAGGAATATGCGTGCTTTTGATAGGATCGCCCTAGTCCTTGTCCAAAGGACAGGAGCGATGTGAGTCTTTAGCATGACTAGCAACGTTTGGACGTTCAAAACTCTTGCATGTTATCTTCAAACGATGCCATGGACCTTGCATAACCTTGTGAATCTTTAACTTAGCACGCACTTGGAACAAAACGAGGAATCCAAAGCAAATCGCCCTGGTCCCTTGGAGAGGGACAGGAGCGATATGGTCCATATGTTCATTTTGGTGATTACTTTACGTTTGAAATCTTCATGCATCACCTTTCTATCTATCCATGGACCCTCCAAGACGTTGCGAACCCTTGATCTTACGTAAATCTTGCATAAAATGGCCAATATATCCAACATCGCCCTGGTCCCTTCCTGAGGGACAGGAGCGATCTAGGTCTTAGAATGCGAATTTTCATCATTGTGACGACCTTTTAATGTTTGTGCTTGCTAAAGACGTCTCGAAGTGTCCCTCGCCACCTTGTCTTGACTTGGATCGACCTTGAACTTGCATAGGAAGTAACATCACCATTGTATCGCCCTGGTCCCTTGGAGAGGGACAGGAGCGATCTTCCTTTTGTAGCCTTTACCTCATTTTGCCAGGTTCCAAGTTTATATTCAACGGACTCATCCTTCTTCACTCCATTCGTCCATGCCTTGACATCATCTGTAACTTTGCAAGAACATCATTTATATCAAAAATCGCTCTGGTCCCTTCCTGAGGGACAGGAGCGAACTAGGCATTTAGCACTGTTATGGACGTCCCAAAAATCTTCAATTTATATTCCACGCATTTATCTCATGTTTTTCCTTGTTTTTGAACGTAAACTTGCCTTGACCTTTGTCTGGATTTTGCATAATGAAGGAAATCGCTCTGGTCCCTGGGAGAGGGACGAGAGCTACAAGGTACCTCGCCCTGGTCCCTTGGAGAGGGACAGGAGCGATTTGGTCAATATAGGTCATTCTCCTTCGTTTTTGCATCTCAAATTATATTCATTTGGCAAAGCATCTTCCTTTGGACGTCCTCAAATTGTTAAGTCATCAAAATCTTGCAAGGACAAGGCGAAATTTGAATTGTAGCTCCGGTCCTTCACTGAGGGACAGGAGCGATTTTCCTCCTGGAGGCATTTCTGTGCTCATGAAAATCTTCAATTTATATTCAATGGAAAGATATCGCCGTTCTCCATCACTTCCAACTTGAAATTTGTCTGGACTCTGCAGGGATGATGAGATATTTGAAAATGAGCTCCCGTCCTTCACTGAGGGACAGGAGCGATTTTGCTCCTACAGGCCAAAATAACATGATTTTTCACATTTTAACACTTCACGAGGTGAAAACAAATCAATTCCAATGCCCAGGATCAAAATCAAAAAAAAAGTCAAAATTTGGTCAAAATATTCAATTGGACAAAAATTCACATTTCACTTTCAACACTTAGACAAATTTAGGCTCTGCATCAACATTCCAATTGAAAATTAGACCATTTTGGCGAATTCATTGCATTCAAAATTTGCATCCTCGAAAAGGAAGCTCAAAAGCTCTCAAAAACGACTGGATTTTGGCTTGAAAAGACAAAATTTAAAACCCTAAGGCTTGACCCTAAATCCAGACGACCAACTAACTAACAAAATCCTAAAAACGAAAGCAAAAGCGAGCGAAAGACAAGCAAAAAGAGGGGGTCCCCATTTGCGATGGGGCGATGTGTGAAATGGTCACAACAAGAACTTGGAAATCTTGACAAGAAAAATGAAATGAAGGTTAGGCGTTGATGAATGGTATGCATAGAGATGGAGAAGTCCGATATCTTGATAGGGACAAAGAAACAAGGCGGAGTAGGGAGCAAAGGTATATTGGCATGAGAAACTCTTAAACAATTTGTAGAAATTTTAATATAAAACCTCCACACTAGAATAGTTTTTGGTATTTTTGAAACTTCCGATACATGATAGGCACACAATGGACGAAGAGGGAGAACACTTATGCAACTTAACCAAGGGAGACCCATTGTTAGGAATCATCTTAGATTTGTTATAAGTGAAGGGTCAAGACACATAAAAGTGATGGAACTCAATTAAGATTTGACACTACAAGATTGAGTCCCAACAATTACATTATAGACATAATCAATAAATGGATATGTACAAACTATATTTCAACATTATTATATGTCTAATACTCGGTATCCTCCCTTACCACCTAATGACTAAATCTTGGATAACCTTGATTTTGTCCTAAAAGGTAATGAAAAGAATAACACGGAGAGGTTTAGTCATTGGAAACTAGACTACTCTAGAGATGTGTGGTAGCAAAGATAAATATCAACAATTTCCACCAATTTCCAAATGTAGTGATAATGAACCTCAATGTGCTTGTTATAGACATGGTAATTTGGGTTCTACACTAACTTCAATACTATTGTACCCATATGAAATTTCTAAATTTAGAAAGCTTATCAATTGGAATTCCTCAATTATCTATGCTTGATATGTTTCAAAATCCTATCTTATATGCATTTTCTCATTGGTTTTTTTGCTAATCTTGTAGGATCATAAATTCAAGCACTTGGAGAAATCAATGCGTCATTGCAAAAAGGAGTGAAAGATGCAACAAGATGGGTCAAGTAGAGAAAGGTGCTCGAACAAAGTGAAAGGATGTCTGTGGAGAGTTTTAGGGATGTTGTTGAAGACAATATATAGGCTTGTAAAGAGGTTTACAATTGCACCTTAACAAAGGAGTGAAAGATTCTCAAATTTTCCTATAACATATTAGCACAAGCTAAAATGCTTACATGTGCCAGTACAAAGGGTTAGTGTGATATTCAATGAGTAATGGTGTGTGGCTGGCAATTGGCATGCACCCATACTCAATATATCTCCCAAAATGTGAAATAGAATTTGACTTAAGAGGATGTATCAATGTGAGGTGCAAGGAGGAATGGAAAACACTTACACAATGAAGGATATGTGCTAAACCAAAGGATAATGCAAAGGAAGTGTAAAGGTGCATGGAAGGGTTTGGAAGCTCGCCATTCAAGGAAAGAAAAATTAGAAGTTGTGATTGCAAATGTATTGGTGCATGCTTGGCTAGTGGCATGTGCCTTAGCAAAGAGTGGAAAATTTAGATAATGGCAAGTAATATATTGACCCGTGCCTATCAAGTGGGACACACCAATACAAAGGTGCAAAATTTTTATTATTAGTCTATAGACCATTGGTGTATGCCAAAGGCTGTCAATATGCTAATACAAAGGCATTCGCTTCTACAATAAAACAAAGAAATTTTTGGGAAGGTGTGTAAAGGAGAGTCAACATATTAGGTTGAGAACTTGAACTCAACGTATAGGTGTGTGCCAAGGATTAGGCATGTGCCTTTGTGATGTCCCCATCCCTTTTCACATTGTGCCAACCAAGTTTTTCAATTTTGTGAAGTCTCTAGGAGAGACAAAATTACAAATATGTATTGAAAGATCATTATAGGAAGTAGGAAAAAATAATTATGGAAGTCAACAAATAAAGAGGAATAATAGTACTGACAAAGGCAACGATGTTACGAAAGGAGGAATGATGGTTTACAAGGAACAACTAAAAGAATAAGAAACAATGAGTAATGAATGACATATCCTATGAGCCTGAATTATGATAGACAATATAACAATCAATATATTGAGGTGAGAGACAGCAGCGATTCGAAAGACCAAAGTATATATAATGAAAATGATATTAAGCGAACAACATCAATATATGATTAAGGAAGTATTTATCTGCAGATCTCAAAGTCGTAAATCTGTCGTCATCGACATCTTCAGCACCAACAATGATTATATTTGGTATAATAAGAGAGCGATATAATCAAACAAACTATTCCTTGTTCCATGGGCATCATGGAGTATTAATACAGGCGGCATAAATAATTTTTGTTTTGTCTAATTTCAGATTAAGGAGTATTGTAGTGCACAGCCAATTGTGGTCCTTGAGGAGGCCGATCCTTGTCAAAGGAATATCGACACTTGAAGAAAGTGTTATAAATTAAACATCGATATCAAAATACAAAGGCGTGCCACTATCCATGTTTACGATCATTGTGACCAGAAGTCGCCATTCGGTGAATATAAAATAATGGAATGGATGCCTTAATAGAGGATTGTGATAAGAATGGCATCAACTTACTACCTCTTAGCTTGAGCAATTGATTAATAAGGAACGATCAAAGAAAATTATACTAATCACTAAGATTGCGATTTATGAAATAACAAATAATCTTTAGTGTACAATCGATTAGTTTAATGAAGGGATGTATTTTCCTTATGAAGCGACACAAGACGGAAGGGACATGTCTCTTAGTATTAGCCTACCCTATCAATTTGCAAGCTATAAGAAGACTATCGATCTCTCTCAATGGAACACCATTGATTGTGTTTATATCTTATTTCTTATTCCAGTTTGGAAGAGCTCGAAGTGAGGAAGGCCAAAGGCCCATAATCAGGTGCATATACCAGTCAGATTTATATCCGAGGCAACCCCATCGTCATTACAAGTATTCGTTGCCAAGATCAGAAACAACATATCATATAATTTTTGCAAGTGATTATATCCATATCAGAAACAACAATTATATTGCTTTAAGCGATATTACTTGTTATATATTTGCATGTATTAAGAGTCATATTAGAGAACACAAAATACATATTGCTTTAGGCAATATCACATCTCATTGCATATTCATATTGCCATACTTGACATATTAGAGATCCTAAGAGATCATTGCACTTAATGCAAATCAAATCAATTCACTTTCAGCATATATATTATTGTATATATCACAAATAGTAGGTGATATTGTTCTTATTCTTCATTACATATTTCAATTGCAAAAAATAGATAGTGTAAGTGTGAGGAATTGATGTAATTGTCCCGATATTCCAAGATATCCTAAAAGGGGACATTACAGCCTCAAAGAAGAATATCATTTTTCTTGCCACCAAGGGAAGTTTCGCTAACAAGTGTTGAAGGAATCAAACACACTTTCACAAAGGAGTCAAATCTTGAAAAAATTGCCTAGTGTATTGGTGCACACCAATTGTTTAGTTTGTGTTAATACAAATAGAATCTTGTTCAAAACGTTGAACATATTTTATATTGCATTGACATGCACTAAGAGACTAGCATGTGCCAATACAAAAATCCCTGTGTTCAATAAAAATTTCCCTTAAATGTATAGGTGCATACTTGGACAATGGTGCATGCCAATAAGTGGTTGATTCTTGAAAATTTCAAATCTAGTGTATAGACACTCACTTAGACAATGGCACCCACCAATACAAAGGAGGAATTTTGTTGTCATTTTGCCTAGTGTTTAGGCATGTGTCTAAGCTTTGCATTGGAAATTTTGATGTCATTTCCTTGGTGTTTAGGCGTTCACTAATACATAGCAATTTCTTTTGTTAGCTTATATTTAGGCATGCCTAGTAGAAGAATGACATGGCCATACAAAGGAGGGATGAATGAGTAGATTTTCGAGGTTTTTTAGAGAGTTAACTATCATCAAAGGAGAAGTTGCATATTCGTCAAAGTCATCTAGATGTGCTTGAGGAAAATTTTATTTTATCCCACCCCAACAATACTTTTAGATATTATTATTTTCAAAGGGGAGCGTATTTAAGGATTTTCTATTTCTAGCCAGCACTATATGTAACCCATCCGTTTTTAGCAGTCTCTATTTTTAGTGTAAGGAACCTATGCTACTCTTAGGGTTTGCTCTTATAGCTCAAATCAATGATTTTTAGATCATCTACCTCTTCATGCTAGAGATTAGAGATTTTAAGAGAATTATAATATTTAAATTGTCAATTGAACTAACAATTGCGTGATTGTAATTTTAGAATTAGTGGATGAGATGATTTTTAATAAAGCTTGTATGCCATGCAAGTAGTTGTAGTTAGAGCAGAAATGTATTTGGTTTAATTTATTAATTTTCAATGCAGTTGTTTGTAAATAGTATAAATAAGTGTCTTTTTGTAGTTGGAGTGGGAATTAATTAATGGTAATTCTCATGTTTATATATTGTTGGAAGTATTATTCATCAAGTATCCAATGTTATTGTGATTTACTCAATGACATTTGTTATGCTTATCTTGTTTATGAATATTTATTGAGATGTTTCGTTATGTGTGCCAAAGGTTAATTTGCTTCAATGAATTCGCAAGCTTTGTATTGCAAGTGAACTTGAAGATATAGCTTGTGGCTTTGTACCAAGTCCTACAATTAATTAAACCATAGTATTTGTGTTTGTGTTGATCCATCCAATTTGTGTGTATTTGCCCTACTTAGTCTTTGTTTTTAATTGAATGGTGTCAATGTTTAGTTGTAGAATTTGCTTTTAGTTAAAAAAACATTAAATCCTATGCCTAGGTTTGACTGAGCATTTTACCTTTCACCCTAGGCAAAACCAAAAAGATATGCATTTATATTTTATTCAACATAAATGTGAACCACGCGAAGAATCATTGTAAAACTAAATTTCATAAATTGCAAGAATGTATTGTTTGGTTTTAGGTTAGTTTTACTTTATAGGGAGCTTCCTTTCTAATTCAAAGAGCAATTTTATCATATATATGTTTCATTTTGTGTCACACTGAAAGGTGCAAATTAAAATTTGAACAAATAATCCCTAATTCTCGCAAAAAAGTGGAGATGGTTTAGAAGTTGCAGATCACTCAAACTTGTTGTGACCGTATTGCTTTGCATTGAACAATGATGGCTGCTTTAACTTTCCTTTAGTGGGGAAGATTAAGCTATAGTGTGATGAATCTTACTCTACCATGAAATAATTCATTAGCTGAAGGAGAAAATATAGCTAGTAGTTTTGGTTGGGAAGCTCAATTGTGTTGTGGATCTATGGTCATAGTGTTTAGATAATTGAGGATCATCCCCTTGTGAATATGGTTTGTCTCATTTAAGAGAGCAGATCTGAAATTTTAAGTTAGATTTCTATGGTTGGGGGTTTAGAGGAGACCATAGGAAAGGGATTTCTGTTGGTGTTGGGCTCTTACAGATTGCTTTGTAAGGCTTGTTGATTTATAGCTAGGTCGGATCCCTTGCATGGGCTGACTTAGTTCACTTAATTGCTAAGTGGCCTTTAGCCTTAGCAATTCGGCTTTATATTTATCTGGCCCTATTTGGGCGTACAACTTATGTCTCATGTAAGTGTTATGGGGCATGACCTATTTAATATATAAATTGTAAATGCAATTTGGCGCCAAGGCCAACCTAGGTGGCAAAGGAGTTTGAGGCATATAAATAAGAAGTGACTTGAAGTCACAAATAGAACCTACACATCAATCAATATATCTCTCTGCTACATGATCAACGAATATCTCCTTGAAGTGGCGAACTTGTCTACATGATCAGCAAATGTCTTCTTGAGGTAGGCGAGCCTGTCTACAAGTGAAGCGAATGAATTTTGGGTGAGCGAATTCGCCTTGGGTTTTAGCTGAAGCGAATTACACTTCTTTCTTGAGGCAAATTACACCTTATGCTTGCCGAATCTGCTGTCACCTACCAGCGAACTTCACTCAGGGTCTGCACATAATATTCTGAAGGATTCGGTCATATTCAGATCTGATCAGGACATCAGATAAGTGTGCTTATTTGATATTCGGATTTGTGCCCTAGCTGAGCTATAAGTTGTAACCATCTGAGATATTGTAGCTGGGTTTTTCACCTCCAAGAGGGAGGTTTTCCTAGGGTATAAGCATGTTATGTTTGTGCTTTATTTTTAGTTTGGTTTTCTGTTCTATACTGGTAGTTTGATTGCTAAAAACTAACATGGTATCAGAGCCAAGTTCGTACTAACTGTGATCAGATTATCGGGAAGTCTTCATCCTCAGTCTATCATTCCATTCTTCAGTCAGCATGGCATCATACATTAGAGCTGAAGATAGATTGGATGGTGCATCCAATTTCACTGCATGGAAATTCAGAATCATGATGGCATTGAATGATCTCTCTGAGTTCATCAGCAAAGAGTCTTCCAAGCCCTCAGCTAAAGACAGCAAAAGAAATGTTCAGCACCTTGGAGAAGATGTATGAGATCAACAACACCAGTCGCATCCTATCGTTGAAGCAACAACTTCACCACATCAAGATGGCAAAAGAAGAATGTGTAGCTGCATACTTCAAGAGGATTTCTGATATAAAGGATCAACTCTCTTCTGTTGGGAAAGTTGTTGAAGATAGCGACCTATCCATGATGTCTCTCAATGGTCTTCCATCATCTTGGGAAGCATTCATTCAAGGAATCAACGCAAGGATTGAACTTCCATAGTTTGATTGTTTGAGGACAAATTGTTTACAAGAAGAGTCACGGCTAATTGCAAGAGGACTTGGGCATGATCATTATGATGTGGAAAATCAAGTTCTTGCTTCGCATATAGAGAAAGATAAAGGAAGAAAGTGGGATAGAGACATAGGTTCTGATTCTGCTCCTAAAGCAAAAAGGAAGGAGGACTTATCTCACATCCAGTGCTTTAATTGTAATAAGTTTGGTCATTTTGCTCGGGATTGCAAAATCGGGACTTCTCTTGCTTCCTCTACAGAAGTTGTCATAGGAACTCCTCAGAAGGAACAAAAGTCAAATGAAGACTTCCTTTTCTAATAAGAGGAAGCAAATGTCAGAAGGAGCTTCAAAGGAAGCTCATCAGCTTCAGAGGGAGCTTGTTGTATTTAGCTTCAGAGGGAGCTTGTTTGTTGTTTCAGCTTTAGAGGAAGCCATATCCTTGGTTAAGGCAATCTTTTGGGAGAAGATTGAGGTGAAAGCCCTCGATTAAGGCAATCTTCTGGGAGAAGGTTGAGGTGAAAGCCCTCAGTTAAGGCAATCTTTCGAGAGAAGGTTGAGGTGAAAGCCCTCAGTCAAGGCAATCTTCCGGGAGAATATTGAGGTGAAACTCCTCAGTTAAGGCAATCTTCCGGGAGAAGGTTGAGGTGAAAGCCCTCGTTCCACCCTCTGCAAGTAGGCATGGTGGTGTTGTATTCTTCTATGGGAGAAGTCTGAGGTTAGAGCCCTTTCCACCCTCTGCGAGTAGGTATGGTGGGTATCATGGATGAAATTCCATGATGAGTTTGTTCACCCTCTGGGAGTAGGTACGGTGAATGTATCATGTGTTTCATCCATGGGAGTAGCCATGGTGGTAGTCACTATGTGACCTGGTCACGTCACTCAAAAGGTGTCCTCCCTAGATAAGAGGGAGTGTTGATTTATAGCTAGGTCGGATCCCTTTGCTTGGGCCGACCTAGTTCACTTAATAGCTGAGTGGCCTTTGGCCTTAGCAATTCGGCTTTATATTTATCTTGCCCTATTTGGGCATACAACTTATGTGTCATGTAAGTGTTATGGGGCATGGCCTATTTAATATATAAATTGTAAATGCAATTTGGCGCCAAGGCTGACCTAGGTGGCAAAGGAGTTTGAGGCATATAAATAAGAAGTGACTTGAAGTCACAAATAGAACCTACACATCAATCAATATATCTCTCCGCTACATGATCAACGAATATCTCCTTGAAGTGGCGAACTTGTCTACATAATCAGCAAATGTCTTCTTGAGGTAGGCAAGCCTATCTACAAGTGAAGCGAATGAATTCTGGGTGAGTGAATTCCCCTTGGGTTTTAGCTGAAGCGAATTACACTTCTTTCTTGAGGCAAATTACACCTTATGCTTGCCGAATCTGCTGTCACCTACCATCGAACTTCACTCAGGGTCTGCACATAATATTCTGAAGGATTCGGTCATATTCAGATCTGATCAGGACATCAGATAAGTGTGCTTATTTGATATTCAGATTTGTGCCCTAGCTGGGCTAAGTTGTAACCAATTTTCTACCCTTGTTAATATTAAGATCTGAGATATTGTAGCTGGGTTTTTCACCTCCAAGAGGGACGTTTTCCCAGGGTATAAGCGTGTTATGTGTGTGCTTTATTTTTAGTTTGGTTTTCTGTTCTATACTGCTAATCTGATTGCTAAAAACTAACAGGCCATGTTATTAATATCAGGATGGTAGAAGGTTTTTGGTGGAAGGCAGGAGCATCAAAGCTTAGTGGCTAGCCAAAGCAATAAGAGAAGAATGTTAGATTCAAAATTGTTTCAATGATCATATGATCTCTTGTGCTGCATATTCAAAGATTACATTTTAAGGAATTGTTACACATGATGAAAGAAATGACTTCATTGAAGAGGCTTATTAGGGTGAACCTACTATCCGTGTAAGTTAGTAGGCAACAACAAGAACGATCCTACTGTGCAGATTAGAGTGGCTTACTTTGTTTATAGATAGTCAAGATATGCATGGCATATGTGTCAGAGCATGAACACACAGGAAAGTAAATAATTTACATGTGATTGATTGATGGAATGGGGCAAAACTAAAGTATTTCCAGATATATTAGTAAAAGGATGGCAAACCTTATAAATGAATATTTACGGAATTTAAATTTCCTCTTGGTTTAAAAAGTGATAAGAGAACACACTTATTGAAAATCAAGGATTGAGCATATCTTATCAACCCACTTCATAATATCCAAGGGCCATGAGGCAGGCGGAAGCCCCCAATAAAATGTTATTATTAATAAACAAGAATTAGGCCAAAAAATTCCCTGCACTACGGACATGTTGCACAACTTGAAAAGCTGCTAGGAATTTGTAGTATTGGAACTGTTTTTAATTAGTCAAGGAGTTGCAGATGATCAGGGGATACAAGAAGATTGGAAAAAATGAATAAATATGGAATCAAGAATGTTGCATTAAAATATATTGGAAAAATGGACAAAATGTGAAATTTTAAGATAATTTGAAAAGAACCATATAGAATCCACCATATCCTAGAAAGTGAAAATTCAATTATTCAATCCTGATGGAATACTTTGCAATGATCTAATCCATGCATCAAATATAAGAAAATACCATCCTAGAAGTGAAATTGATAAAATGTAATTCAAACAAAGCAAAAAAAAATGTGGAGCAGATCCACTGATTGGCAAAACATGGTGATCTTTCTTTGGCCAGCAAACACAAAAATCTTGGCATTTGGAAAACACAATTTTCTTTTGGTTCATAACAAGAGTTTTTGTTTTCTGACTAGCGATGACAAATTGTCAACAAGTCCATTGATGGATTCACAGTATTCATCCCTCACATAATACATGCCTTTTGCCAATAGGTGAACATTTGTCAAAGTTTTGAAAAGCTGCTAAGAATACCATACTTTCATGCAGATTGACAAACATCAAACATAGAGATAGGATAAGAACTTGTGTATCCTTTTGCGAACTGGTGAACACATGGCATAGTAAATCTAATGTCAGTGGACCCTCAATACATTATGGGCAACATGACAATTTATTCTGCCAACTCGTGTACACAAGCACTCACCCACCACAAATAATCACATCACAACAATATTAATAGGACTTTGGAGAGAAATAATGAACAAAAACAAGACATAACACTTAGCTAAAATATTGTTTGCGTTACAAAACAGATACAAGCAAAAGTGTTTAAGTGTTTAGATATGCTACCAATGGTAAGGAAAATGTCTAGGGTCATTGCAGCTAGAATGATGGAAGAATGCCAGCTGATAAAGTGGATGTGGCAGGACTGTTATTAGATCTGAGAGTGGTAGGAAGCAAATCTACCAACTGTAGAAGATTCGAAGACTGGCCAGCAAATATATTACACAAGCTCTGAATTATGGCCATTGTTGAAATTGTAAAAAAATACATCAAAAACAGCAGTGCCATTAGAAAGTAGCCAAGACTTACTGGTAGTATATTTGATCCAAAGGACGTTGAGCTGCCATGTAATGACACAAGGGTATCTTTTGTTTTCTTTTAGTGAAAATGGACAGAACAGCCATGAACTGTAATCAAATCTATGATGAAACTAAGGACATGGGAAAGGCCATTAAATTCTCTAGATTTATTTGTGACGATGATGAAATAATTCATGTTACTCCAATTTTTCTGCACATATGGGATTTAGAGATCTCTATTAGTGTTTTCTTTTGTATGGATGCTAGGAGGAGAGTAATTGATTATTACTGGCCTTAATTTCTGTCCATGGAGAGCTTGGCTGCCCTGAACAATGTAGAGTGAAGAAATCTTGCTATTCCACTGCAGCCCTTTGTGCTGCTTCACTGTATTTTGAAGCTCACTTGGGGAAACAGACAACAAACCATCTGAGACCATGTGCAGACACTGAAAGATAAAATGAAATATCCACATCTCAGTCAGATTGTTTGACAGGAGGGGAAATGGCAATGTTCCATAGCATTGTGTCGCTGGGTGTCCAGGTGACATCCTGGACATCACAAAGACTTTGGGACTTGGAGGGGTTATCCCCTTTTTCTCAGGAGTGGGCAGCCTGCTCCATTTGGTGCTTAAAAATAAAAGGTAGTTTTTTTGTTAAAAGGGTTGTAGGAACCCCTAAACTTCTAAAATAGTTGCCCCCCTGCTGTCCCTAAAATTCGATTTTTTTTGTGGTTCCTGAAACTGTGCCCCCACATCCTCCATTTGGGAAACTTGGAGAAAGTAGCAGAACATAGAGGATGGCTGTGTAATATGCTTTGCGAATTGAGCGTGCAGTTTGTTTTGCATTTAAGCAAATGGTCATCCATTTCACAGAAAAAGAAGTTTGAAATTACACCCCACCCAAATCCTTTGTCGGCACTGGTATGTCAGTAGGAAATGACCTTAGCAGGTAAAATAGGTATAGCAAATTACAATAGTTTCTAGCTCAATCAGAGTTTTTTGTGTCTGGTAATGTTTATTTTAATTAAAAACTTAATTTTTTGTGGGGTTTTTAGACGCATGCTTTATTGAATACATGGTTGAAAATTCCAGAAAATCAAATACTTAAAATAATGTTGCACAGCAGGAACTTCAATTGCATATAAATTTATTGATATATTATGAAGCCATCACCAATGGGCTTGGCCTTGTCTGCCTTTGGTAGGATGTCGGAATTGCATAACTATGTGCTAGCATTTTTTATTTCACTTTTGTGTCAGCCCAAATAAAATAGAAATCTAAGAATATCTGTTACCATCACTTTACAATGACGTTATTAGTTAGGACACTACTCTTTCTCCACTTTTTGACTGCTCTGAACAATGGCCCTCAAATAGAGGTAAACATCAATTTTGATCCTCAATTTGAAAGAATTTTGGGCAGATTATTGACAACCCCTATCAAATATGGCTTCGCTGAATGCTAATTTTGCAGAAGCATTAGCCACCAATTCGTCATGTGAGCCTTGTACACGTAGTTAGAAGCATAAAGGGACTACATAGATGAGCTGTATTGGGAGGGTTATATAAGTTGATCTGTATGTGAAGGTTGTTTTAGAGTTCCGTCAATTATAGGGTGAAATTGGATGGATATCTTCATTTAATTCATTAGATGGTGTATATTAAAATATATTTATTTGTTCTGCAGGTACTGCTGGAGAATACAAAACAGCTAGAATATCAAAAAGTACTCAGGACATAAACATATATTTTTGATAAAATTCCATTAGATTTTTGTGTGTCTAAGTATTGCTGATATGTAAGCGTAGGGCTTATGCATTTGACCATGAGAAATAGGTGCTGTTCTCCTTGTAGTAGAATATACCATCACTTTTTTGAGGCTCCTGTAAATTTCTAGTCAACTTGCTTTGACAATCAGCATGTAATCGTCTTTATGGCTTGCAAAAACTTTCAAAGGCTGCTTGTCTTGAAGTTTGGTAAAGAACTTCAGAAAAAGTGATATATGCTGCTGGATGAGAGAAATGAAATATACGAAGTGATGTATGTTGGTGATGAGGAAAATTAAACATATGTATCTTTTTATTTTTCAGTAAATTTGGAGCTTAGTCCATGTAAAGAACGCCACTGGCTATACTGCTGATGATGGTGTAGTTTTGTTTTTGGTTTTTGAAGTTTTATAATTTTTGTTGTGTTTTGCAAGGGTTTGAAATTCAAAAAACAATGCATATGAACTATAAAAATTAACTCACAATGCTGGAAATTCAAAGATTACTATGAGTAATGACAGCTGCAACTATATTTATTAACTTTTTATTGAAATTTGAAACCCTTACACAACATGCATACCCGGATGAGGAGGGTATCAACTGCTGATTTCAATTTTCTGCGAAAAAGCAATCCCACAGCTCGGATTCCCTTACAATGGAATGGCTGGCACTCTGCTCTTGGTGGCTAAGTCCTTTACACTGCTGGCCGCTGTCTTCTTTGATTTTCCCACAATTTTTAGAAGCTTCCTCAGTGAAAATCGTCCCCTAATGCAAATCGCCCTTTGCTGCAGCTATGAGGATTGAAAAAGCAAATCGGACAATCCAGGAATGAAGACAAAATCCTCCTCAATCACAGCATTCAAACCCTCTTTAATTCTGATTCCAAAAAGATTAAAGGAACTTTGCGAATATGTCTCCAATCTGCTCACTAATGAATTCTGGATGAAGCCAACCCTGCAAGCTATCCTCAACTGGTATTTCACAACCTCAGGCAGCTCTGACAATGAAGAATGAATGTCCTCCAATGTCCAAGTCTCTGAAAATCTGCAAGAAACCCTTGTTTCTCCACAAACTCCAAAGCTCACGACAATCGAGAGAAATAATAATCAACATCATAATGAATCGAACTTCTTAATGCAAAGGTATATATTTCCCAAGAATGCTTGAATTTCTCCAATAAAGCATTTTATTTCATTTAAATGAAATAATATTTCATTATCTCCAACACTTTAATAAATACTTTGGTTTAGGCTTCCTTGAATTAATTAAATAATTTGTTCCCTTCCAATGATGATTTGACCCTCAACTTAAATGAAATTATAACTTTATTATAAGCCATTTAATGATTTAATATTAATTTGGCCATTGAAATCTTCATAACTTCCAAAAGACTCAACATTTTGATTTGTCATCTGAAACGGAAGTTCATCCTGCTTTTCCCTATGTGACCAAATGTACTTTCTAATAATAGAAGGGTCCCCTCTCTATGAGCTTCTAGTTTACTATAAATAGTAAGTATGGAAAATGTATAGCAAAGGAATTCCAAATGATGCTAAATGAAGGCCAAACCGAAGCATACTGAACACTGGAGATGATACAAACCTCAGGAGACCTTCTCACCATCCTCATTGGCCTGCGAGGGTCAAAAATGATAGGCTAATCATCCAAAAATCCATGTCTGCTAAAAAGGAGACATTATAGTCCGCCCCTCCTAAAATTGCTTGTCTCGAAGCAATCTCAACTGCAAATAAACTCCTCCACCAGGATCCCAAGTGAAGACCTGTGCAATGCCCTTGTTGTCACCCAACACCTCCTGTAACACTGGCACATCAAGCTGAACTTGCTGAATCAACTCATCCTCGCCATCAGGTGTCACTGGAGTAAGAGTCTCAAGTGGAAGCAACTCAAAACACTGATCTTGTTTACTTCCAAACTTGACACAAAATATGCTGTCATACAAACTGTCCATCACATGTGCCACTGAACTGTGCATCAATAATAAGTCATGTACATGAGGATCAAATGTGAAACTGTATGCACTCCTTACCACGTACACTACTGAAAACTCTTCCACGAGTCCTATCTGAAATCTTGATTCAATACTAATATTCCAAACACTACGATCAATGCTCATCTCAGAACTGGGGTCAAAAGAGTGGTCAACATCTAATTCAAAAAGAGGATTATCATAAGACATTGTAGCATCTACCTCAAATAAGGGATTGTTCACAAACTAAACAACACCTTCATGCTGATCCATAACATACCTCTTTGTACCCTCGTCATCTGACTCATCACCAACAAATTCTGCGGTGGATGTAATTATAGGAAAACCTGGTGCAGCATGTGGTTCTTAGCTGCTCTCAACAGATGCACTCATCCCATCTGTATCTACATCACTACCTCATGATAAGCAACATCATGTGTGCTATCATCAGTGCACACATCATTAACAAGTGTTCCGCTGTTATGTACCTCTTGAGATGGCTTGAATAACATGTTAGAGGTTGCTGATCTGCCAATATCAATGCTCACGTCCCCTATCCATATAGATGTGTGCGCATTGGTCAAACAATCCTCGGAACCATCACCATTAGACAAATTTTTTGATTTGTTTTCCATGGTCTGATTTGAAAAATCAGACTTGTTATGGCATGACTCCTCCAAACACAATGCATCAATAGTACCCGAATCCTGAGTATCTTCACTTGACAACTCTATAGAACCATCGATCTCATGTGTAGTAATTGATGACTCATGTTGATGCAAAGGAACCTTACTGCTGTCATGAATATCCAAACTGCTGTCATACCTTTGTGTCATGTTTTCAGCATCTCTAAGTGACCAACCCATGTCTGCATTCTCTCCCTCTTTGTGATCAACCTGAAGGCTCAAGGGTGCAATATGTGATTCCTTTTGATTTAAACTTCCTACATGTTGGAAGTGAGCTTGTAAACATAGTCTCATCTTCTATAGGACTCCCACATGATGATGGATTTTCTCTTTTCCCATGATCACTCGTAGGCTGAGAATCATTTTGAAGCATTTCCTTTTTCTTTTTTTGACTTCCCAAACATTCTTAGAAATCACCGTTTTGTTTCAGGATCACTCAATAAATCATACAAGTTCTGCATCAAATCAATAGTGGATATGTCGAAGGCCATCTTTCCCTCTGTTCTGAATATAAGAGACTTCCCCAACAGGATGGCAGGAAACCGCTCTGATACCACTGTAAAGAACCCCACTAGCTCTACTGCTAATGATGGTGTAGTTTTGTTTTTGGTTTTTGAAGTTTTATAATTTTTGTTGTGTTTTGCAAGGGTTTGATATTCAAAAAGCAATGCATATGAACTATAAAAATTAACTCACAGTGCTGGAAATTCAAAGATTACTATGAGTAATGACAGTTGCAACTATATTTATAACTTTTTATTGAAATTTGAAACCCTTACACAACATGCATACCCGGATGAAGAGGGTATCAACTGCTGATTTCAATTTTCTGCGAAAAAGCAATCCCACGTAGCTCGGATTCCCTTACAATGGAATGGCTGGCACTCTGCTCTTGGTGGCTAAGTCCTTTACACTACTAGCTGCTGTCTTTTTTTATTTTCCCACAATTTTTAGAAGCTTCCTCAGTGAAAATAATCCCTTAATACAAATCGCCCTTTGCTGCAGCTATGGGGATTGAAAAAGCAAATCATACAATCCAGGAATGAAGACAAAATCCTCCTCAATCACAACATTCGAACCCTCTATAATTCTGATTCCAAAAAGATTAAAGAAACTCTGCGAATATGTCTCCAATCTGCTCACTGATGAATTCTGGATGAAGCCAACCCTGCAAGCTATCCTCAGCTGGTATTTCACAACCTCGGGTAGCTCTGACAATGAAGAATGAACGTCCTCCAATGTCCAAATCTCTGAAAATCTGCAGGAAACCCTTGTTTCTCCACAAACTCTAAAGCGTGAACTTCTTAATGCAAAGGTATTTATTTCCCAACAAAGTTCAAATTTCTCCAATAAATAATGAAATATATATTTCATTATCTCTAACACTTTAATAAATACTTTGGTTTAGGCTTCCATGAATTAATTAAATAATCTGTCCCCTTCCAATGATGACTTGACCCTCAACTTAAGTGAAATTATAAAGTTAAATTATAACTTTATAATAAGCCATTTAATGATTTAATATTAATTTGGCCACTAAAATCTTCATAACTCCCAAAATACTTAACATTTTGATTTGTGGTCTAAAACGGAAGTTCATCCTGCTATTCCCTATATGACCAAATGCACTTTTTAAAAATAGAAAGGCCCCCTCTCTATGAGCTTCTGGTTTACTATAAATAGTAAGTATGGAAAATGTATAGCAAATGAATTCCAAATAATGCCGAATGAAGACCAAACCTAAGCATACTGAACACTGGAGATGATACAAACCTCAGGAGACCCTTTAACCATCCTCATTAACCTATGAGGGTCAGAAATGATAGGCTAATCATCCAAAAATCCATGTGTGCTAAAAAGGGGACATTACAGTCCATATCTGATAGTTGTATTCAAGTTGCATTCATTTTATGTTTTGCTTTACAAATATTTTTCTTAGACTACTTCAACAATTACTGTTGAACTAGACAATAAAGTTTTTTTCTTGACATCAAATTTATCCGCACGTGCTTCCTCCTCAATAATTTTTTCCAATGAGTATTCTGCTTTAATCATGTAAGCGCATCTGTGTTGAATTCCATCTATGAAATGGAGGAAGTACTAGTTCTGGCATATGATATGCATCTTTATTAAAAACTTAAGGAAATAGAAGAATAAAATAGTGTACAAGAGTGCTGAGCCATGAGAAAATTAACAATTTAGTACAATTGTTAATAGCATATACATGATAGCCTTTATGAATTTGTCAGGTTCGTTACACCGTATGATTATTCCTTTGTATCTGTTATTATGATAAGTTAGACTGAAGAACTATACCCTTTACAAAGCAGTTTCTATATTTTCCAAAAATAAGCGAGCCAGATCAATATTTATCAAGTTCAATTCTTGTGCATCTTCTGGTTAGTTTATAGGCAATGTCGGTGGTACTGTACTTAGTCACCTTCAATTTGAAGGAATATTCTTACCACATGTATAATAGGAAAGTCGTGATAGCTAGAATTGAAATAGAATATATGTTCATTTATTTGCCTTGTTTTTAACGAAATGAAGTTTGGCTATTTAAAAATGAAGACTCAACAATGATAGTTAGAAACAAAATATACATTTGGCACTTAAGCATTGCATAATCTGGAGTCTTGTTTATATTAATAGAGTTCAGAGAGAAGATTCACATGAATAAAATGCAGCAAAATAAGAATTTCGAAGAGTGTGGGTATCAAAGGAGGCTCACTGTTTGGATCAGCATATTAGGAGCACACTTGCAAACAAGGAAAATAAATTGCCAGAGCTGTAAGGGTACTGATCAACAGTATAATAGAATCAGTAGTATCAATTTAAATAACATAAACTTAAAAAGAGGAATCCCTCTCCAAAATCTGCCATGCTATATGTATGGAAAGGTTAAAACTTGTAATTTAATGCAAATCTAAATTGGAATTTCAGTCCAAACATCAAATATTTCACCTCCTGGGAAGAAAAGGCCTTATTTAAGAGTGACATATGGCTATTGCTGGATAAAATCCCAAGCATTACTGTGTAATACGGATAGTGCACACAAAAGCTAAGCATAACGACATCTAGTAATCTGCAGAAAAGGAAGGTCAAGTGCTCACACTATAAGAAGGGCTTTGTAAGCAAATCATTCATGTACTGCACTTTCCATGGACTCTGGATTTTCTACAAGCACTTACAATTTACATTAATGTGGGTCATAAGCAAACAAAGTAAAAGCAGAATTTTCACCTAAACTTGGAATTTAATGTACTTTGAGCCCACACAATTGCATAGTTGTTTCTTGCAATGAATACAAGGATCTTGGCAGGCTTATGACAATCAATTTCTGCTTAGCCTATTGTGTGAGCTACTTTATTCTTGATAAAATTTGCGGGCTACAAATGAAAAATGAAAAATATCACTCTTATAAAGCTATTTACCGTAATAAATGAGCTGAGGACTCTAGTGACATAGAAAAGATATCACAACTCCAAATGCTGATGATATAGATAAAGTATGAGATGAATTGACCCTATTTAGAGACTACTGATCTTCACTAAAAAATTTAAATATTAAATTTACCTCTTGAATCAATGATTTTACATTGTTAATTAGCTTAAAGAAGTCTATTGCTGATGTGATATAACTATTTTGAGCTTCATAACACAGTTTCTTTTTTTAATTATTTGAAGAATAGTTTAAACGATTTTTACACAAATGGAAATTTTCAAATCTTTATTACGTGGGTTTCGCATATGTTTGCCGCCTTAATGACTCTAAGGATGAAAAACATTATATAAATATAAATGCTGAATAATAATTAGTACCAATATAGTGTAGTGTGATTCATCTTCTTGTGAATTCCGTCAGGATAGGGACTATATAGGATGAGTAAGCACAAAATAATAGTTATATAAATTCTTGCAATAGAGGCACAACTATGAACAATCAGGATTTCTATTTTAATAATAAAAATAATTATTATGATTTAAAAAAAATAAAAAATAAAGACTATACAAGATGAATCGTAGATAGAATCTTCAAAAATAAGGTTAATAGTAAGATCGATACATGACATTTTATATGGATTGTATGTAGAATTAACATCTTAGGTAAGAAATTGCCAAATTAATCTCTAAAAAGAGATGATCTGCAAATGAAAAAAAATGAGATCACATAAATAAATGCCCCTCTAGCCTATCTAGGCATACTTGTGGAAATGCTTGCAAGTGAAATTTCACACAATAGACAACCAACCAAACTATTTAACAACAGGCACTAAATATATAACACATAGAAAAGCATAATAGTATGCTACTTTAATAGAATGACGTCTTTTATAATGCAAGCTTAAGATGTGGAATTTGATGCATTCAATGTACATGAAAACAAATGGAATTTTTGTAGTAAAACAAAGAAAATCAATGATGAAAGATAGACAATCCAAAATGCCCTAATATTGACAAAGTGTTATCAACGAGAAAATTATATGTAACATGAAGGATTGTCATTTTTTTGTCACGCCCCATCCTTGATCATCATATTTTTTACTAATCAAGGAATATAACCTAAATATAGCAATTAAAATATTGTTAATTGTTTGTTTATTAATTTAATATTTAGTTTGAATATTCATTGTGTGCAAATGAAATAAATGTAGCAATTACTGTAAATAAATTAATGTTTTATTATTATTAAATTAATTAATATTTATTAATGAATGTTTGTTTAATATTATTGTTAATTAATTAATATTTAATAAATAATGATATTTATGAAATGTTTTGATGAAATAAATTAATAATGTAAAAAAAAACCACAGGTCACTTATCTCCTAAGGGTCCCACATAATCCTAAAGGCAGTGACTCCTTGAAAAGATTAGGCCCCTTTGAATAGTGGTGATTCTTCTCTTACTCCTATAAAGCATCGAGAGGGAGGATAGGAAAGGGGGAAGGGAACATGTGACATAAGGGAGACAACACGAATAGGAGAGGAGGCATGCAAGAGGGGAAGTCATTTGAATTGCAGGTTGAAGGTATCTCTTTGTGTATATCCATAGAGGAAGAGAATAAGTATGAACCAATGTGCTATTGATCAGTAATGTTCTATAGTGTACCCAACAAAATCTAAAATTAACTTTAATCATGATCACAAAGATATTGTTAAAATAATATAGGTTCAGCATTATAATGTATGGATCTGATCATATTTTTGAACACAATGAACATCTAATCTAGGCTATAAGAATATAACTAGAGATTAGTTGTAATCCACTAAAATATTAATAATAAAGTAATGAACCTTCGTATTATTAATCCTATATCAATTAATAGAATATCAGCAAAGTAATGAAACTCTGTATTATTAATTTCATATCGATCAATAGAATATCAACAAAAAATATAATCACAATATATATGTATATCAATGATAGATGGAGGGGTTCACCTCATAGCGCAGCGGTACAACTGCAAGCCTCCCTCAATGGAGGTCATGAGTTTGATGCACGGGGCTTGGCCCCTCTCCGCCCTTCCACATCGTCCATCGCTGCACTGGTCTGCTGACTTGGTAGACAAAGGTTTGCTTTGGTCGGAGAGGTAGTTCGCTGTTGGTGCACATCGAGGAGTGATTGATAAATTTGGAGCGTGCTCTTGGTTCCCTTGATGCTCGTTGGTCGATTGCTCTCTATTCGTTGGCTAGGAAATTGACAGCTATGCTCTCAGGCTGTGTAGGATGCTTCAAAGAGGATGCCTTGGCCCTTGATTCAAAGATGAGGTCCTCCTTGTGATGTCACTCGCTCATAGCTCCAGTCAAAAGTGCTTGCTTAAAAAAAATAAAAAATATCAATGATAGATGGACTAATTATCTTTAGTACATTTTAGATGATAGGGAAATGTGATGGATATAAGTTGCCATCTAAGGAACACGCCTTGTGTGGATGCCAAAGTTTTGCCACCAAGGCCAAGAGAGTCAAGGTCCCCCTCTTGGGCTTAGATTGGACAAACTGACGACCCCACTACAATCTCCATGCCTTTCCTACTATGACGAGCCATTCATTGCAAGAGATGAGACATGGATAGGGAAGCAAGCTAAGTACCTACTAAGTAGTATACCAAGGCCAAGAGGGTCAAAGTCTCACTCTTGGGCTTAGTGTAGGTTAACATAGTCAATCCTATCATGTCCCACCTCTAGGCTTACACTATGCTTGATAGTAAATAGATTGTAAGAGATCTGTTTAGTACTTCTAACAATAGCATTATGTGTGTGTGTGATTTTCATATGGTGTTTATAGGGTTTATACTTAAAGCATGAAGAAGAAATAATTATTTGTAAGTCTTTCTCTTACCCCGATCCAATGTAATTGTGAATGTAGGGGTTTCATTTAGAGAAAACTTAGAAGGGGACATTACATTTTTTACCCAAACCCATCTAGCATACAATCAAACATATAGACAACTTTCCTAACCAATAATACTTAGCACTTTCATCAAAGTCAGTAGCAAAGTCATTATTTGTTTAGATACCAAACCAATTGTGTGCTTTCTAATGGTATATTTTGGTGTGACCTTTTTTAATGTTCTCTTCTTCTATTATCCATGTCTTGTGCCCTCAAGTGATTGGCTCATCCAAGAACAATGGTCTATAAAATGTGTATCCATATTTGCTCCACCAATGGATAGTTGTTGATAAGATACGTTACAAAAACATTTTTCGACAGATATAGACATTCTTTGTTGATTGCATGCATAAAAGCTAAACATATGCAACAAGGCCCTTGTCTATCATACTTTCTCTTTCATTAAGAGTAATGAGAACAACGACATAATAAAATCCAATCCTATGGAAGAGAAAAATAAACTATTTTGCTAGTATTTAAAGTAAAAAATTGGAAGTTTGTAGCTAAAATATTATGCTAATTTTTATTCCAGCCAAAACTAAATGATGATTTGCTGAAACTATGGCCGAATTAATTACCTATTAAAAACACCCTTGAACCAATAATTTCATGGACAAAAGATCTAATAAAAATAATAAATTATTCTCCAAGATGAGGATAAAATCATTTTGTACGTCTTTTTATAAAGACGTTATATGAAAAAAAAATGGTAATTTTATCCCAATGCAATCACCTTTTTCTATAAGGATTTGAGAATACATATCTTTAGGCTAAAATATAATTTCTCAATGTTTTTTCATTATATAGAAACATGAATAAGAATATTACATCTTGAATATATGTATTCTGTTATTATGGGTACAGGTGGGGTTTTGAAAGGACCCTAACCTTTTTACAATGCAACAACAAAGAGAAAAGAAAGCTTGAGATAAAACACACAATAAACTAAACTCCACCAAGCATGGAGTTCAACAACAAATGGCATAAGAGACAACATAAAAAGTAGCACATAAATAGTAACAAAAGTTACATAGAATACATTCTATGTAACTTAGCCACACCCTATGTGAGGAAATTCTAGATGGTCCTCTATGGCCAATCAATGACCTCTTTATCTTTCTAGGTCACACGACTTAGCCACACCCTTTGCATAAGCATATAAAAAAAATGTCACTAAATATCTCTTATATTGGCTTGTTGATTTGCTAGTCCGCAAATCTCTAAATTAGTAAGTTATAATGAATCTTAAAATGTAATGCTAGGTTAATATCTCCAAATGTAACTTCATTCACAATTTCACACTTCATCTCTAACTAGGGAACGTAGAAAGTGCATAAAAGATTTATTAGCAAGATATATGGGGGACACGAGCCAAAGTTTTGAACCCTAAGGACTTTTTGAGTGTTGTAGCCTATACTGTAGATTCAATCATATCAAGGGAATATGGATTAGATCCGGATAGGAGATTAATCTACTTAATAAAATATAAAGGCATCACATAACACATCATATGTAGAACTCCAAAAATTTTGTTTTATTCATAATATTTTGGTATATCATATATATCCTTATATCATCCTTATATATATCTTATATTTTCCTCTATACTCTTCTATACATTCATATCATTGCTATTCATATACATTCATATCTATCTTCTTCTACTTACATACCTTGTCATTTACATCTTTCGATATACTTATATCTAAGGGATGAGACGTGACCCATACATAGTATCCTTATCCTAGATTCTACCTTTCTAATTTCATACTCTATAAACGTGATGCGGTAAGATGTGATTGTTGCAAGGTGTGTGCCCTTGGTCTCCTTGTGTTGTGCAGCGCAACGCTTGGGTTTGTGACATGGCTTAACCGCCTATTGTGGATTCTATAACTCTAGTGGTTGTATCTGGCATTAACAGGTCGATCTTTTGGTGCAATGGCAGCCGCACTTGTAACAAGTGGTATCAGAGCTTGGCCACAGGTTCAAACCCCTCGCTTGCGCTGGGGGGGATTGTTGCAAGGTGTGTGCCCTTGGTCTCCTTGTGATGTGCAACACAACGCTTGGGTTTGTGACATGGCTTAACCGCATCCTGTGGATTCTATAAGTCTAGTGGTTGTATCTGGCATTAACATGTCGATCTTTTGGTGCAATGACAACCGCACTTGTAATGACGATGGGATATTTTGAATTGTGTTTGACTGCTTACCTTTCTTGCCAACATCATCCCCTCTTTCAAAACCCTGACTTGTCCTCAAGTCAACTCTACTCAAGATTTTGATGATAATGTTAGTCTATCTCCATTGACATAGCATTGTAGCATTGTGCCATGTAGTGTCCTTAATTTGATAGGGTCCTAACTAATAGACTTTGAGTTTTCCTTTCTTTTTTAAATTTTCTATCATATAGAAGACCATATCATCAACCTGGAATTGTTTCAACCTTAGGTTTTGTTCATGTCATGATTTATGCCTACGATGCTCTGTTAAAAGATGTAATTTTGCCAACTATCTTGCCTCGTATAGCTTCTCCAATTCTTCTAGGTGATGTTTAATAAAGTCTCCATCATTGAATCTTAGTTTTGTTGTTGTGCAGAGCTTATGATATTCCCTAATTCATATGATGTGCCCTAACATTATCCCAAAAGGTATTACAAAAATACATTTCTTTAGGTTCAAAGAGATCTGCATACTCTTGTACTTTTCTAAATGGCCCAGAGTGACTAAATTTGATTTTTAACAAGCTCATAGATTGTCCAATCATCTAAATATACTTCTAGGAAATCATGGATGAATTCCTTAAAAATGTATAATTCTACTAAATATTGCAGGTGCATTCTTTAATCCAAATGGCATAATTGTGTACATGAATGAGACCCGTTCCATGGAAAACGTCGTCTTAGGTTGATTTTCTTCTTTGATCTAAATATGATGGTATCCAAAAAATCCATCAATAAAGAAATAATCTCTCCTAACAATTGATTCTAGAATCTCATCTTTGAAGGGGGTAGGGAACAAGTTATGGATACAGGCTTCGTTTTGTTCTTGGATGTCCACACATATTTGAATTTCCCTACCATTAGACTAATCTACTCAGCTTTGATATTCCTGCCACTAACATCTTATCTAGTTTTGTCTTATCTCTTTTATTCATAATGCGATTGAGGCAATAAGGTCTCTTTTGGTGAGGTTTTGTGCCATCCTTCAATTGTATCTTCTCGATTCCTACTTCCTCTTTGATGCCTTTCATTTCAATAAATGTATAAGGAAATTGGTCCTCGTATTTTAAGAGCAATTTAGTGATAGGCACTATCTCTAGTTCTTCCCAATAGTCCCAAAACTTTGCCATTTCAAGGGTCTCTGACAACTATGTTTTCTTCTTTGAGCTTAAGAGGTTGGTTATAATAGTGTTCTTTTGAATACTTGTTTAGTTTCTACTCTTGTTCTCCTTGCATAGTTATCTCAATACTAATGTCTAATTCATCCTCATGTTTTTGCACCTTATAACATCTATTCTCTAATAGTTTTTCTTGTTTATCTAACAATTCAATCAACTTCTAAACTCCCTAGCTTCGAGGTGGAGGTTTTTGTTCAAGGCATCTATTTTCTAGAATTGATTTCAAAATAACTTCTTTGATTTTGCCGAATGTGGCACAGATTTGTATGTTGTCATCCCAAAATGAGAATGTGTGGATAAAGTCTTTTTGTAATTCCTCACATTCTTTAGTTTTGACTCTTCTTTCTTGATTAATGTACCAATTTTGGACTATGGATGTTAAAGCCCCAAAAAATAATTATATGTAAGGGTGAAGTCATATTTCATATCTCTCTTTCATGTAGTGATGTGGGTTTGAATGTGATTCTTTGGGGTGATTATTTTTGCATATTTGGGTATTAGGGCATATTATCCTCCTTTTTGTACATACTGTTCTTTGATGAGAATTTTGAAATCATCCCAATTCAGGATGGTATCTCTATGCATGGTCCACGAGCAAGCCGCATTGTAGACCAATGTATCTTGTAGTGCAACAATTCTCATTGGTTCCTCTTGAAATGTGCATTTCATATCTAAGGTGAACCTTAGTAGCTTAATATGTGATATTCATCTTTGTCTATGGTTAATGTGTTGTGTCATCCGTAGACTAATTCTGTAGTACCCCTACCCTAGACAGCTTTGTAAAACCAGTTTGACCTTGGTTGACTTTTTATGTGGCAATCTTGAATGGTTGAATTACCATGAGGTAATGTTTAGTCAAATATTATGATTATTGTGAGTATCTGTTAATGTGCTTTCGCATTGATTCTTATGTAAGTTTAAACTGTCCTCCTGATTCTTGTTATTAATCTCGAGCTAACTTCTTCATTAAATATGTGTGTGTGTGTGTGTGTGTGCGCGCGCGCTTGTCTGACTCTTGGTTACAGGAGATTGCAGGTACAGTACTGCTTAGGTGTAAGGTTCGTCTTCACCTGGATTCCCAGGGTTGAGTATACCTCTTTCCTCCTTAGAATTTGGGTTAGGTGGTCGTAAAACCTTCAGTTTACCCTAGTCATACTCAAATGAGCATCGCTTGTGTTCCGTCAATTTTCTTTTCATTTGGGTTTGCGGGTCGGGTAATTGGTTGGCTTACATGGTTTGCGTACTTGGCGTGTGGTAAATAGAGTATTTAACCCTAAGTATTTATTTTGATTTAATGTGTTCATTTACGCATTGGTAATTGAAGAATTAAAATAAATAGGTTTCTTTTATGTGATTAATCATTAATTAAAAAGATCGCTCTATTTATTTTTGTAGCGAGTTTAATTTAATGGTTAATTTTAAATAACGAATTTTATTCAGTTTACGTATTTTAAAAATGAAAGATTTAAATTTATTCGAAATAGAAATAATTTAATCTCTTTTGCTTTTTGGAATAGAAAGATTAATTTTAATTATTTAAGAAAATCAATTTTGATTAAGAAAAGTGTGTTTTATTCATATTTATTTTATATAGTGTGTAAGATTGATTTTGAGAATTTAATTTAATTAAAAATATTTTACCCTCATTAATATTGTGAAATGCAACTATTAGCTTTGTTAATTAAAAATTAAATGAGGGAGAAAAAATCATTTCTTTTAATTAACTAAATTAATAATCTCAATGCATAAACAACTCAACTATGAGATGATTCCATAAACTTAATTAATTAATTAATTAATTACATTAAGTTGCAAGCTGCATGATATTAGAAATATATTTTTATTTAAATTTTAGTGGAAATAAATCGGATTAATTCTATTTATTGTTCCTAGAATTTTAAATAAATAAATAAAAGAATAAATAATAAAAAAGAAAGAATAAAAGAATTAATTGGAATTAAAGTATTGTTTTAATTCTTTATTTAGAAAATTAATTAATTTGCATGAGAAAATAAAAGAAAGAATAATGATTTTTAATTATTGCATTTTAGCTTGTCTTTTGTTATAAAATTAGAAAATAAAATAAAATTACTTTTATTTTAAATTTAGGTTTTTGAGAAAAGCTATTGAACCTAGAATTTTAGTTTAAATAGGGAATAGGTCTTTATTTTAGATACACAAGAAACAGGTCAAGGATTTAGGTGAAGAAATTTATTGGAAGCTTGTGGAAAAGATTAGGGCTCTTCTACAAAATTATTCCAGGAAAGCAATACCAGGTTGGGTGGCTTCTTTGATTGTTGATTTTTAGAAAATAATTCTATTTCTTCTGTTTCTCTCTGAATGATGTGTGTGTAAATTATTGTCAAACCCAAAACCCTCTTATGGTGAATTCAAGTTTTGTTTTAAAAATTCATGCCTGATGTGTATTTCTAGTTTATGGGAAGAATGTAATTCTGGGAAAATTAGGAAAATTATTATAGAAAATTTGTCAAGATTTTATGATGCATGGAGAGTTGCAAGATTGGTGAAAAAGGGTATTTATCTGAGAAATTAACTTCTCTCATTTGATTTTTAGTTACGATAGTTTTGTTTATTTATGGAATCTCTATGAAATGGTTTTTATTACCTTAAGAAAATAAATTTAATTATACATTAAATTTATTTGGGTTAATTAAATAAAAAATATATATATGAAAGATTAAATTATGTGAAAATGGAATTATTGGAAAAATATTGTTTTTGTTGAAATTAATGTTAAAATTTTTATTTAAAAATACATTATTAAAAAAAAAATTAAATAAATAAATAAATAAAATTAAAAAAAAAAAATTTTAAAAAAATATTAATTTTTTTGTGGGGAGGCATTGCCTCTACCCACGCGGCACTACCCATGGTAGTGGCTGCTGCTGCCATAGGGTAGCAGCGCTACCCAAAGGTAGCGGCTAGGGCAACAACACTACCCATAGGTAGCGTGTGCTACCATAGGGCAGCAGCGCTACCCAAGGGTAGCGTTGACTGCCATGTGGCAGCAACGCTACCTTAGGGTAGTTATTTTAGAGTTTAAATGTAATTTTTAATTTTTAAATTCTATTTATTATTTTGTTTGTTATTTAGTTTGTTTTTTTAATATAAAATAAAATAAAATTATAATGTGTGTGTGTGTGTGTGTGTGTGTGTGTGTATACATACATACATATATATATATATATATATATATATATATATATAGTTGTTTAATTTTTATTTGTCAATTTAAAGATTTTTGTTATATGAATAAAGAATTTAGAATTTTGTAATTTTAGAAAAAAAAAAAAAAAAACTTATAATTTTAAATTCGATATTCTTATTGGAAATATATTAGGAGTTTAATTCATATGTGAATTTATTTAACTTTATTGGACAAATGACAAGATGGATTTATTAATATAGTTGTATTTCCTTGTCTTCTAGAAAAATCTATTTAATTATGTTTTTGATTGTTTAAAGAAAAGATTGTTTGTAATAGGATCTTGTGTAGATGGTGTTATCAGTCAAGTTTAATTTTATTGCAATTCTGGTTGAGTTGTCATTGTGTCCTATGTTGATATATTTGTTTGGACCCTGTCGTTGGATGATTTGGGGTACCTATTTATGTCTTCTGTTTCTAGTTTGGTTGTTGCCTTGTGATGGTGTTTTGACTGGTCTTGTTCTGTATGTGAATGTCAAGTGTTGACTTGTGGTTGACCATAGCGGGTCAGGTCTCTAGTTAGAGTATTTTCAGGCAGTGGACCTTGTATCAGTTTAAATGTGTTCAATTGGATCCGTTTCTATGTAGGGATCATTGGTGTAATTATTGACCAATGTGGTCGGTTGTTTATTGGTATGATTCGCCTTGGTGGCAGGAATGTAAATGATGTGGAACTTATGTACCCTTAACTAATTTAAATGAATAGAGGGGTCTTGCAGTTGAGCAGACCCTGAGATGTAGCCCTCTAGGGGTGAACTCCGAGATCACTTTGGTGTTATGTGTTGCTTTTGTACTTATGTTTTCTTTTTTAGTTTTAGCATGTATGAATGGCATTATGTTAGAATGTATGAAGTGGATTAGATGAAATTAATTGTAAATGCATGTCTTTTAAATGCAGTAAATTGGATCATGAAAGAATGTAGTTTGGAATAATGGAATATATTTAGGAAATTAAGTATGCATGGAAAGATCTCGTTAGTTATGGTGAAATTCAAGTGTGTTATTAATTAGATGCGTGACTTAAATTTTAATAAGAAAAATATGAACGAAAGGTATGATTAAATTGTAATTCTAATGGATGAACTTCATTTGGGTTATTTACACTTTCAATCTTGATATTAGCTATATTTTAACCTTAATGGATGTATTCCTATGTTACCTATGATTTAGTCTTAATGAACGAAATTATTCTTTATATAAGTATTATCTTGTCTTGAGTTAAGTTAAATTTGGAATAAAGTAACCGCGTTGGGAAACTCTTTAGGTGTTAGTTGATGTCTTTCGCTGTATAATTTGTTCTTTGATATCTCGTTGTATCATTAGGTTGTGTTTAACTTTTTTTTTTTAAATTATTGCACTCCATTCGTGTGTTTTAGTTTAATCCCTTCGGAGTTTCCTGGCGGGGCACTACAAATTCATCTCCGATGTATCTTTATAGTAGATTTGTATCATGAAGACCAATCTAAATCTAAACATATTATGTTACAAAAGTACTAGAATTCTTGGATAAAGAATAAAGAGGTCATGAAGTATTGTCTTGTATAGTTTTCACATAGGAACTATCATCTATATTGCTTAATGGTATATATACTATATTTTTATCAATCGCAAAGGATATCTCTTCTTTCCCCGAATCAACAATACCATTGGAATTGACAAACCATCTTAATCCTAACAAAGCTCCAAAAGTATTAAAGGGTTCTTTAATCTCAACTACAAAATATACAATTTGTTTTAACCTTAATATTAACTTCTACATTTCTCCATGTCCCAAAGCTTCCATTTCTGAATCATCTGCTAGGCTAACGTCCATTGGTGTTTTTACTAGCTTAGGTCTCTCCAATCTCTCTTAAGTTGTAGCCAAAATGATGTTTAGATCCACACTTAAATTTACTGTCACATGTTTAAATTTGCTATTGTTGAGATGTGTAATGATGAGAAGATGACCATTCTTCTAGTTCCAGTCCTTTCTTAACTAATTTACTTTTTGTTTTTGTGTGTTCTAATACTTCCCTAATTGCTCTAATTTTACCAAGAGATCTTTATGTTGGGCCAAAGAGGCCAAGTTCTTAAGCATCAATACCTTCTCTTTGGAAAAACAAGCTACCTCATCCTATAGCTATTGGAAAATTCGTTGTTTAGCCTTCTCCACCACCTTATCATGTTGTTGTTTTTTTGGTAGGACGTAATCATAACCTTCTTCTTCCAAACTTGATTCATCATCTAATTCTTCAATATATTTTTTCTTTTGTTTTCTAGTATTAGTTCCTTGTCTTTCAAGAACTGTGGCTTTATTTTTCTTTGCTTTGACTTCTTCTTTTTCTTAGGTTCTACTACTTGCTCCTCTTTGGAGTATTTCTCATTTGATATGATAAAAGACCATACTCCATCCTTTGGCAATCTCTTACTCATTGTGGTGGCAATTTCCTTATAACTTTAGCCCCCTTATGATTTTGCAAATCATCAATTCTAGATTATGGCCTTGCATTTTGAAAAAAATGTCTTGCATTCTCACACTTATAAAGATCATGAGATTCATATCTCTAGAAAGGGCATTTCTTCTTCATCTCACCCCAAAATTTGGTCACATGATGGCCTACTTTCCCATAGTTATAGCAAGTAGCATCATTTCTTATCTAGTTATTTCTTCCATGACCTCTTTCACCTCTATAATTCGATTGGCTATTGTTTTCAATATAGTCTTGCAGTTGGTTATTTTTCATTGCATAAACATTTCTAGTATCTCTTCATGGAGATTGTCGATATCTTGCATCATTATTATATAAGGGACCTTTTGTAAGCCCTTTTTTGTCCACCTCCACATTAAAATTATGATTATGGCATCCTTGATTACAAGGATTTATTGCATTCTAGACTTGATGATGATTAACAGGGTAGTCCTTAATGTGGTGGTTGTCCTACTCCATGCAAGTTCTACAATATAATGCGTTTGTCGTAACTGATATTGTTTACAAATCTACATCTAATGCGGCTTTTGTCCTTTCTCCTTATGCCTTAGGTAAATCATTCTAGACATTTCCATTGGAGAAATAGGTATACCATATTTATTTAACCTTCTTGGCTTCTCCTTTGGCTAATATTTCTTCTATATTGTTAATTTTTCTACTACCAATTGAAGTTCCTTAAGAGTTTCTTTTGTTTCATCCTTCTCCGATCTATGTCAAGGTTGTGCCTTAACCTAGTATACCATTGTGATTAGGTCAATGTAGGAGTAAAATACTCTTCCATCAAGAGTTACGGTCCTTATGTCTCATTATAGTCCGAATATGAACCATTCAATTTTCTACCTCTTGGAAAATCGTTCCATTGATTCATTTTCTTTCTATACTAAATCCCTCATTTTACTTATAGTTTTTGTGGGGAGATCTATGTTGGCATTCTACACTCCAACTGGTAATATGGTTCACAAGTTACACTGGCAACACGAACATCATGTACCGGCACCGACAGGCTACAAAGATTATTCTCACCGGTACCCAGACTATACCGACATAAGATCTTATCGGCACTCCCAACCGACATGGAAATTATATTGTTTTGTATTGTAATTATATTATATAGCCGACATGATGTATTGTAAAGACTCATATATGCATGAGATCTTGTAGGTCATTTTAAAAGTAGGAATATGTGTATAGGTAATGAATACAAGCGATATTTATGAGCGAATATCTATATATTCATTTTGATGTAATAATTTTGATGAGCGAATAAGAGCATAGTAGAGCGAAGAAAGGTTTATGGCAGAGATATTTGACAGAGCTTCAACCGATACTAAATCCAACATTCCAGATGCTATTTTGAGAAGTACATTGTCATTGGATTTAATCATCCAATTTTGTAGTCAGTGTGACTCCTTTTTGTGATTGAGTAGTGAGCTCTAGGCTGTTGGCCTTCTTGCATGTGTAGGCCCCTATTGTATAAGTAATATTTATTCATATTGGCTAGTGAGTAAATATTGTGGGTCACAAATCCCACCGAGGCTTTTCCCCTACCGGGTTTCCTCACCAAAATATCTTGTGTTATGGTGTGCATTGATGGTTATTCTGTTATTTCTTCTTGTTGCTTTATTGCTTGTTTACCGATACATTAATTTGGGTTGTAAAGTTGTAACCAAGTTTAAATATTTCACATACCGGTTAGAAACTGATTCACCCCCCCTCTCAGTGTCTTTAGGACTGATCAAGTATCTAACAATTGGTATCAGAGCCTAGTCCTCTATTTACAGAAGCCTAACAGCTTGAGGAAGATTCTGAAACCGATACCGATGGAAAGTTTGAGACAACAGTTGGAAGGAGCTCTTGAAGATTTTGATGCAGAAAAATTGAAGAATATCAAACTGGAAGATGAACTCAGAACTGCTCGGGAATTTATCAAAGCACTTCAAGATAACCTGGTTATAGCAAAGAATAAGAGAAAAGAACTACATGTTCAATTGTAAAATCAAGATGATGAAGAAAAAGAAACTCTTAGAGATATTGCAGAAAAATTGAGATAAGACAACAGTAACATGAAGAATGAGATGCAAGATTTAACCATGAGACTATGCAAGGATATTGAAGATAGAAAAAGGAATGAGGAAGATTTGGCCAGAAGACTTAATGAAAGATCAGATGAATCTCAAAGGCTTAGTTATGAAAATGATATGCTTTAACAGATTTGATCCACATGCAACATGACAGAGGAACTTTTGAGACAAGTTAGCACTTTGGAAAGTGATTTGGTCACTACAAATGAATACAAAGACAAATTCAAGAAGAGTTCAAATAATATTGATGATATGCTGAAAAGTCAGAAACTTGATGGAGAAACTATTGGACTTAGATTTGAACATGGAGAAGGTTCTGGGACTGTAAACAATCATGATCACAGCAAACCGGTAAGGCAACCTAATGCTTATAAATTTACTAGAAAATGTTTTAATTGCAACATTGGCCATAGAGCAAATCAGTGCAGATTTAGGAATAATTAGAATACAAACTCACCCACCGATCAATGTTCGAAATGCAATAAAAATTGTCATAACTCAAAAAATTGCATAATAAATGTGAAATGCTATGTTTGTGGTAGATTTGGACATTTATGTAATCAATGCAGAACTCAAACCAGTCAAGGTTATGGAAAGACAATTCAGAGAAACAATGTAACTTGTTATGCATGTAACAAGATTGTGCATATTGCAAAATTTTGTAAAAGCAAGACTATATCGATGAACAATAAAAGATCCAATAACAAAGGCAAAGAGAAGGTGACTGAAATCAAGCAAGAATTTTCTAAACAATGGATTAGAAAGAGAGATCGGAGAAGTGATGAATTTGTCACTGCACCGATAGAATAGGGTAATCCTGCATTGGCAGGAGATTCTTCATCCAGCTAAGGAATAATCCTTAGGGGTAAGGCAATAAATTGAAAATCATGCATTTACCCTCGGTTGATGGTAAGAAGTTATATTTCTTCTTTACCGGTGGATATGTGGAGTTTTTCACTTCACCGGCAAGCATTTATTGTAGTTAAAAGTCAATTTTTTGGTTATAAAGGCACGGTAACCTCTCATTTCGACTCACCAAGCATCCAAGCATTCGAAGAGAGTGAAATTGAGCAAGGGAATTCTAAAGGCGAAGCAGCAAAGCTCTTTTTTAAGAGCATTCAAGGATTTCACAATTAAAAGGTATTTATCTTTCGCAAAGGCATCTTCATCTTTTGTTCCTCAATTAGTAGCAAACCCTACCATAGTGGAGAACATAGACCAAATTTCAAGATCATTCCTAAGATAGAAAAACAAGATGATTCTATTGGTGCATTTTCTAAAATTTTGAAGGGAGTCACATTCACTGAAGACCCTAGGGCATACATACATTGCAACACAGAAAGTTTAGGATCTGAAGATTTGATGAACATGTATATGAATGTAATCACTAACAAGGATGGCGTAGTGAAACCGAAACATAAGGTAGTTGAGGATTTAGGTTTCATAGACATCCTCCATATGCCAGAATTCTCAGATGAAGTCGTCTGCTATGTCCTTAGCAGAGTTCACGGTGAATTCATGTGGTTGGACTCAGTATTCAAGATTACCAAGGAAGCTATTAGAGTTGTTACTGGTTTACCCTCCACTGGTTCTAGACTTGAAAAGAAGAAGAAAAACCCTAACAAGGAAGTTATGAGCTTAACCGGAGCTACATATGACAACCGGTCACTTAGGGTTAATTACATAAAGGATAAAAATGTTAAATTTGCTAGCATGGTCATTGGATATAAAGTTGGTCATACAAATAGGTTGAGTTTTGTGTCAAGTCCATGCATTCACAGTGCACATGAGATGATTATAAACAATGCAAAGATTGATATTTATGAATGGTTAAAGGATGAATTGCTAGAAAATTTGGATAAGATAGAAGGTGATAAGAAGGAACCTTCAAATTTGGAAATCTGTTAGTGTGTTTAATGCTTTACTTTTCACAGGAGATCCCCGGTATGGGTCACAAGGATTTTTCCTCTGATATTTCTGTTGGAAAACAGATAAAGGAGGCAATTACTGCTATGGGAGCTAACAGTGATGAGTTGGTTAAAGAGTACTTCAAGAATTTCCAAACCAGAATGAAATAGAGAGAAAGGATTCCACATAGCATCATAGATAAATATGACAAACAGATATGCTTTGTAGTAAAGAGATGAAATTTGGATGGAAGCAGTTAGACCTAGAACTATATGGATTACTAAAATGGGATATGAGATGGACTCTCATATCTTGGATTCATATGCAAAATAACTCCTATATGCTCCACTAGAACCAATAGAGGAAATATTTGGAAATGCTGAAACCATTGAAAGTGGTGTAGCTATGATGAAGGAGAAAAGAAAAGAGACAAATTCATGAAAAATGCTTCTAAAATGGTAAAAGATGTTACAGAAGGGTTGATGAATCTTAGTGGTATGGCTGCTAGTGTGAAAGAAAGCCAATTAGAGTAGATACCGGTAGCTCACATTTCCCCTGTGGCTACTTCTTATGATTTTGATGATGACAAGGTAGCTGAATTCAAGAGAGTGGACAGGAAGAAAGAAAACCCTCACCGGCACCTGCTCCATCTCCCAAGAAGACAAGAACTCAAAGAAAGAAACAACAGGCTATAAGAGAGCCTAGTGGTCAGAAGAAAAAGGTAACTCCAAAGAAGAAACAATAACCTAAGGCACCGGATACTCTTACACCGGAGGAATTGACAAATGAAATCACACAAGAAGGTAACCTTAGCAATGTGAACAAGCTTTATCATTCCTTCAAGGATTCGGATAAAGACATCATAGAAGAAAGTATAATTTTATATCTTGATATCTACAAGAAAGTTCTTATTGAAGTTGTAGATGTTTTTCCAAATGACTTGTGCTTGAGGTTAGAGGCTAAAAGAATCTCGGTAATGGAATTAGATAAGAAATTAAAAGTTGAAGCATTGTTGGTGGTTCACCCTATCAATTCTTGGCATGAGATTGATGAATTGATTGCAAAAGCCAACCGATCAGTTTTTGTAAGTGGTCATCGGCAAGTTAGCCTTATGGCAGGCCGAGTGAAATAAATTGCAGATGAGACAACAGACAAGTGGGACATATTTTTTATGGAAAGAGAAAACAAAGAAGAAAAGGATAGACAGAAAATGGATGTCTTTTGAAAAGGTATATCAGAAGGATAAAGGTAAAGGTAAAATTGGTAGTGTACCTGATATAAAGGTCAAGGATAACCTTCCTCCACCGGCATAGGACACCTCACCAATAACTGCAGAGGCACCGGTACAAAATGACAGTCAACCAGAAGAGAAGGCAGAGGAAACAACAAGAGATGATACTAATTTGGAATCTAAATTCTTTTTACCATGAATGTGGACATACAAGACTTCAACATTGTCATGGACAAGGAAACTACAGAGGTTAAGACAACTGATGCTACAAATATTGAGATCTCTGAGTCACCGGTCAACACTATTGACTCTCAAAACATTGAGATACCAGTAGAAGTTGAGAAAATAGATACCATCCCAGATGCTACTCAACCTAACATTGAGAAACCAACAGAAGCACAAGGAAAAGCAGAGGTAAAAGTACAAACTGAACCTATAAATTTTGACACTCAGCAGAAGGTAGAGAAACCGACAGAGAAAGAACCTGAACAGAGTATAGCTGAACAGACAATCAGCAAGGTAGAAAGTAAGGATGACAGTAAGGTTGAAAACAAAGTTGAAACACAGAGTGAGAAAAAGGCAGAAACAGTGAATAAAGAAGAGGTCAATGATGTAAACAAGGAAGAAGTGGTTAAGGCAATTGGACAAGTATCTGAAGCAAAGAAAGTTATTGCAGATCCTAGCACTTCCACCATGGATTACAAACCTACTAATGTGACTGATGTACTTTTGGATTCAATAAAGAGGATCACAGATTGCAACGCCTTAGCATTTAAGGTCATTGTTGATACATTACCTATATTGAAATGATTGCATGACATGTAAGATAGATCATATTGATGGATCTTTAGGTAAATTGGACACATTGTCTGAATTAATTGCTTCAAATATTCTAACTGTGGATAAGATTAATGAGGAGACTGTTAAGGAAAGGGTAAATAAGGAAAAAGGTAAATTCTTTGATAAGACTATCAAGAAATGTACTAAGCATATTGATTCCTTATTATTGGTACTTAATTCCACCATTTTGGATTATAAAGAATTATATAAGGAAGCATGCAAGCCTCACAACCTGACATAAGACATTGATGAGGAGATAAAGAAAACACAAAAAGAGATTGATGATATAGCAAACAACATGATAGGTTCTTCGGAACTTACTTATGTTTTAGATCAAGAAATGATAGTTTTTGAGGAAAAGATTGAGAAATTGGAAAAAGAAAAAGCAAGGATAAGAATGAAGGCACATGAGCTAAAAAATAAACTTTGTCCTAGATTGGACAACCTTATAACTCAGCGGGTTGAGCTATCTAAAGAAACAATTCAAGGAGAAAGATCATTGGAGCATCAGATGCATTATCTGATCGGTATGATCCAGCAGACTGAAACCATTCTTTCTGACAACACCAAATTCATGTAAAGTTAATCTGATTTTGGTGGATATATTTCAAAGTGTACACAACCGGATACAGGCTATGAGGTAGAATTTTGAACTCTTTGATACTTTTTGACATCCTTTGACATTGATGTCAAAGGGGGAGTAGTAGTGTGAAAAAAATACAAAAGAGATCATTTGCTTAGGGGGATCACTCTTATTTTTGGATCAGTTTTGGACTTCATTTTTGGATATCACTTTTTGGATTTTTCTCATGAGTGTTGCCATCAATGCCAAAGGGGGAGATTGCTAGCATTCTACACTCAGATGAGAATAGTTGATGTTGTCATTGATGGCAACCAACTGGTAATATGGTTCACAAGTTACATCGGCAACACAGACATCATCTACCGGCACCGATAGGCTACAAAGATTATTCTCACCAACACCCAGACTATACCGACAGAAGATCTTACTAGCACTCCTAGCCGACATGGAAATTATATTGTATATCCAACATTATGTATTGTAAAGACTCATATATGCATGAGATCTTGTAGGTCATTTTAAAAGTAGGAATATGTGTATAGGTAATGAATACAAGCGATATTTATGAGAGAATATCTGTATATGCATTTTGATGTAATAATTTTGATGAGCAAATAAGAGCAGAGCAAAGCAAAGAAAGGTTTATGGAAAAGGTATTTGACAGAGCTTAAACTAGTACTGAATCCAACATTGCAGATGCTATTTTGAGTAGTACATTGTCATTGGATTTAATCATCCAATTTTGTAGTCAGTGTGACTCCTTTTTGTGATTGAGCAGTGAGCTCTAGGCTATTGGCCTTCCTGCATGTGCAGGCCCCTATTGTATAAGTAATATTTATTCATATTGGCCAGTGAGTAAATATTGTGGGTCACAAATCCCACTAAGGTTTTTCCCCTACAGGGTTTCCTCACCAAAATATCTTGTGTTATGGTGTGCATTGATGGTTATTCTATTATTTCTTCTTATTGCTTTATTGGTTGTTTACCGGTACATTAATTTGGGTTGTAAAGTTGCAAACAAGTTTAAATATTTCACATACCGGTTAGACATTGATTCACACCCCCCCCTCCTTCCCCCCCCCCCCCCCCCCCTCTTAGTGTCTTTGGGACTGATCAAGTATCTAACAATCTAGAATTTCAAAATTTATCAAGAAATCTTCCTTAACCTTGTCCTAACTCCTCTGATGTTTAGGATAATTTTTCTTATACCAATCTAATACATTTTTTCTTAATGAGGACACAAAACATCCAAAAACTTTTGTTTATCTTCTTCAACTCCTTTTATTTTCTAAAGTGATTCTAACAAGAACATGTTTTCCGTAGCCTTGGTTGTGTCTTTGTTGAAGATTGGAATTTTAGTTGATCCCTTAGTGTTTCTTATTTTCCTTTTTATTTTATTTTTTTTGTATTTGTTGACTCTTCTCCTCCTCTTTCTTCACATTGTATTATTAGAGACTTTTATTCTATACTCTTATTTATTTTCAAATTGATATCAAAGTACTCACTTCCAAGTATTTTGTCCCAAGCAATCTCTTTCTCTTCTTTCTTCTCTTCTTTTTTATTTTGTGGTATCTCTTCTACCAAAACAATTCTACTCTTATATGGTTGAGGGGATAGATTTTGGTTAAGGGATTGTGACTCTTCAAAACTTCTTTTCACCTTTTTGTTTGTTAGTGGCATTTCATTAGTTATAGCTTAATTCTTCACCCAAATTCATCTTGATATTCTCTCCTTTTTCTATTTCCTCTCCTTAATTTTCTTATACTTCTATGAATTAATTCTTCTAAATATCCTTCATGTATAGGTGAGACCACCTCCAATATTTTTTAAAAAAATATTTTAATTTGTTTGTCATGTTTGACAAATTCGGCTTACTTTTAGGGCTTTTGAGAGGTTACGGTAAGATTGGAGCCTCCTTGCTACTACATTCCTTTAATAAAAATGTTTTGGATCTTCCATAGCCATCAATACCATGTATTATGTTGGTTATTATTGTTGGAATCCAAGAACACTGAGAGGGGGGTGAATCGGTGTTCTCTCGGAATGATTAATTTTAACCTTATTAGCACAACAACTTAGAAACCGATATGCATAAAAGAAAATAACAAGTAATAATGCAACCACAAATATGAACACCATAACACCACAAATTTATAAGTGGAAAACCTCAAGGAGGAAAAACCACGGTGGGATTGGAGACCCACAATATCTATCCACTGATCAGATGATAACATATAAGGGGCATGCACATACAAGAAGGCACACTGCCTAGAGCACACTGCTCATCACAAAAGGAGCCTCACTGACTACATAAATATTCAGACTACAATCTGGAAAGAAGAGTGAACTACAAGAATAACATCTCCTATGCCTGAGTACAGTTCCAGTTAAGCTCAATACCCGAGGTCTTAAACCTCTTACTCAAACCCAACTCGATCACCTATGATCGACCAAAAACTTTGCATATGATTACAACTTTATTCGCACATAGATAATCCCATAACCCAAGATTGATGATCTACAAAGAGATCTTACATCATATTTATACCAACCTGAGACCTAAACAATTAGGTCGGCCACCTAGAAGATAATACAATAAATCCATTACATAAACCCACAAACCAATGATAATCCAAGTTGGCCTAAGACCAAAACAATATTAACCAAACAATAAATCCAACTGGTAACGCATTAGGAGCATCCACCAACATGTTACATAAACTGGTCCATAACCTAACAGAATAACACTGGACCTAAAATAGGTCGCCATAAGCCAAATACAACACCACCGATCAACTGGAACATGGACATGATAACCATCAACATCCTGAGAACCTTCTAGAAGCCGCACCATCACCACTTATCTAATCCATCAAAAGATCTTCAACAAAGCTCTGTCGGTAAAACCCTTACCGGTAACCAAAAGGCTTACTAGAATATATGATAGCTTCTGGATCACCAAATCTCAAACCAACTGAATGTGACACGCACATGAATGACTGAACCAAACCAATTCCACCAAACTGAATGTACCAAAGAATACCAGAGATGATCTCTAGATCAACATCACAATCCAACCACTCTATCGCAACCCAGTAGATAGCCAAACAAGCTAGTGTTGACATCATTGATAAACATAAATGCAACACATAATCAATTCCTCCAAATTGCCAACAATATCCCCCTTTGGCATTGATGGCAAGGCTAGATGTGAAAAACGTCCAAATGCCAAGAAATGCCAAACAAGTCTCCCCCAATGGAAGACATCCAACAAACTCCCACAAATGATATATTAATGAAGTTCTGAACCAATTATCTTTGTACCAATTAACCATCCATAGACATGAACCAAACTCCCCAGTGGCATACAACCAATCTGAAATTTTGCTCCTCCCCCTTTGACTGATATCTTTGTTAAGCTCAGTTTTTCACATGTATATCTCTCCCACTTTGACATCAATGCCAGAAATCTGACATAAACATCAAAGAAAAACCATAGATTCTCTAAACCACACAGCTGACTACTCCCCCTGAGTAGTAGCACCAGCTCATCAATACAGAATGAATGATAGTTCTGATAATGCATGTCAAACTGATGCCAATCAGCATCACTTAAGTCTCTACCAGAAGGGCAGAGACCCCCAATCTGTCTCTAAAGTACTCAACTAATTCCTTGGGAAAAGGTTAAGTGAAGATATCTACAATTTTCTCTTTAGTGTTCAGATAAATCAATCTGACTTCATTTGCTTCGACCTTTTCCTTCAAAAAGTTATACTTAATTGATATGTGCTTTGTCTTTGATTGAAATACTAGATTCTTTGATATGTCAATAGCAATAGAGTTATCACAGTGATATGTCAATAGCAATAGAGTTATCGCAGTGAATAACTACCGGTTCATTACAATATAACCTTATATCTTTCAACATTTGCTTCATCCATAGAACTTGTGTACAGCTAGTAGCAACAACAACATACTCAGCTTCAGGAGTAGATAAAGAAGTACTTGACTATTTCTTTCTTATCCATGAAACAAGTTTCCTTCCAAGAAAGAAAACTTCACCAGATGTGCTTTTCCGGTCACGTATATCTCTAGCCCAATTTGAATCTGTATATGCACATAGTTTAAAATCATCATCTTTAGGATACCACAAACCATATTCAGTTGTTCCTTGAAAACATCCTATCTACCGGAGCAAAAGATTCATCATAATCAATTCCTTCCTTTTGAGAATATCCTTTACAGACCAATCTAGCCGTGTCCCTCAAAAATTGACCATCTTCATTTAATTTATTCCTAAAAACCCATTTAGTTCCAATAACATTCTTATTTTAGGTCGGGGAACTAAAGTCTGTGTTTTTCTTTTCTATTTGATCCAATTCCTCTTCCATAGCTTTCATCCAACATTCATCCTTACATGCCTCAACTACTAATGTCGGTTCAATTTGAGAAATTAAACATACCTCTTCACCTGCCAACCTTCTCCTCATCATCACTCCTTTGCTCTTATCTCCAATGATCTGATCTTCTGAATTATTCAACCTTGCATACCTAGGAGTCTTCTGACTTTCTATTTCTCTACTCTGATCTTCATTTACTGTTGAATTTTTTGATACTATTGGGGTAACTGGTTCAACATTTGGTTCCGATACAAGCATTACCAGATCAGCTATGATCATTTCCACTTCCGGTTCTCTTTCATAAGTTCTGATTTGACCTCTATACTGCTCATCCACCTTGACATTAGCACTCTCCCCAATTCTTTGCAATATTTTATTGTATCTATATGCTTTTTTTTCATTTGAATAACCAAGAAATATCCCTTCATCACATCTAGGATCAAACTTTCCAATTCACTACCAAATATTTTGAAATACTTAACAGTATGTGTATGACCAAACCATAACTTATAAAGTGTCTTACCAGTAAATCAAACCAAATCCAAGATCTAACAAATCTTTTCCGGTTAACCTTCAAACTGACTTTTCCAATGTCTGAAATAGGCTTTCAGACCACTACTGGGGGCAATGCAAGATCTATCATCAATTTGCCTCCCCCAAGGCTAATGCCTTAGTTACCGGATGAGTTTCATGTTGTCGGTGTAGGAATACCTTGTTCTAACGGATAAGCATCTAGGGTATTTGATTATGCCGATTGATCCTCAAAATTTCTAATCCACTTCTTCTCATTCTCCTTCCAAATATCATCAACTTTTTGCTTTCCCTTCTCATAGGATTTGTCATTTCCTGCCGGTAGGTTCTTGCTTCTACAAAATTTAGCAACATATCCTACTTTGTTGCATGCATAACAAGTGACATTGCTCTTTTTAATTGCCTTGTTGTAATCTTGATTATTCCTTGACCTACATTGATTAGTCATATGTCCAAACTTTCCACATGCATGACATTTTACATTCATCTACAATCTATTGTCCCATGACCATACTTTTGTAATTGAAACACTGATCAGTAAATGAATTGTTGTTTTGATTGACTCTAATTCTAGATTGACTTGCCATATGACCAAACTTATTGCAAATAAAGCATCTACCATTAAATTTATGTGCATTGGGTTGCCTTACTGATGACCTCATATTCTGGTTGACTGGTGAATTCTCCTGATTGTTCTTCTAACCGGATGTATCATCATGATTTGTAGTACCAGAGCTTTATCCATGCTCAATTCCAAGACCTCTAGTGTCTCCATTGTCCCTTTGATTCTTCAATCATTCATCAAGCTTTGCAGAACTGACCTTGAACTTGTCTTTGTACTCCTTTGTAAAATCTAGATCACCTCTTAGGACTGTTATCATTCTTTCCAACTCTTTCTCATTGTTATGAGATTGTACTAATTATGTTCTCAATATATCATTCGCATGTGCCAACCTAATGCATTCTTCAGATCTGTCTTTCAGATATTTGGCAAGATTTTCTTCATTCTTCTTCTGGTCTTTAATCTCCTTGGACATCCTCATGGTTAGGGCTTACATTTCATTCTTCATGACACCATTTTCCTAACTCAGCTTCTAGCATAGTTCCTTAAGGGCTTTCTTTTCTTCATCATCCCGATTTTGTAATTGAACACAAAGTTCTTTCCTTTTGGATTGAGCAGATGACAACCTTTCTTGCAGAGTAAAGATGATATCCTTCACAAATCTCAGCTCATCTTGCAGCTTCATGTTCCCCAATTTTTCAGTATCATAGTCTTCAAGTGCTATTTGAAGCTCTTTCCTCAAACTCATCTCCATGGATTTTGGATTCAGGATCTTCCTCAAGGTGTTAGACTTATTCCAAGGCACCAGGCTCTGATACCAATTGTTGGAATCCAAGAGCACTGAGAGGAGGGGTGAATCAGTGTTTTCCTAGAATGATTAGTTTTAACCTTATTAGCACAACAACTTAGCAACCGGTATGCATAAAATCAAATAACAAAAAGTAATAATGCCACCACAAAGATGACTACCATAACACCGTAGATTTATACGTGGAAAACCTCAAGGAGGAAAAACCACAGTGGGATTGGAGACCCACAATATCTATCCACTGATCAGATGAATAAATATTACATATAAGGGGCCTGCACATGCAGGAAGGCACACTGCCTAGACCGCACTGCTCATCACAAAAGGAGTCTCACTGACTATAGAAATCTTCGGACTACAATCTGGAAAGAAGAGTGAACTACAAGAATAGCATCTCCTATGCCTGAGTACAGTTCTAGTTAAGCTCAATGTCGAAGGTCTTAAACCTCTTACTCAAACCCAATTCGATCACCTATGATCTACCAAAAACTCTGCATATGATTACAACTTTATTCGCACACAGATAATCCCATAACCCATGATCGATGATCTACAAAGAGATCTTACATCATATTTATACCAACCCAGGACCTAAACAATTAGGTCGGCCACCTAAAAGATAATACAATAAATCCATTACATAAACCCACAAACCAATGATAATCCAAGTCGGCCTAAGATCGAAACAACATTAACCAAACAATAAATCCAACTGGTAATGCATTGGGAGCATCCACCAACACGTTACATAAACCGGTCCATAACCTAACAGAATAGCACCAGACCTAAAATAGGGCAGCACCATAAGCCAAATGCAACACCACCGATCAACTCGAACACGAACATGATAACCATCACCATCTTGAGAACCTTCTAGAAGTCGCAACAACACCACTTATCGAATCCATCAAAATATATTCAACAAAGATTTATCGATAAAACCCTTGCCGGTAACCAAAAGGCTTACTAGAACATATGATAGCTTCTAGATCACCAAATCTTGAACCAACTAAATGTGTCACGCACATGAATGACCAAACCAAACCAATTCTACCAAACTGAACGTACCAAAGAATTCCGGAGATGATCTCTAGATCAACATCACAATCTAGCCACTCTATCGGAACCCGATAGACAGCCAAACAAGCTAGTGTTGACATCAATGCAACACATAATCAATTCCTCCAAATTGCCAACAATTATTTGTTTTGATTTTATCAAACATGAATTTTCTTTCTCTATTGTCTTCCACTCAATTTCTAGGTTTTCTATTTCTTTGTCTTGCAACACCCATGTTGGCATGCTCAACTCCTTTCTTCTTTGCATTCTCTATCCTTCTACAGTATATTTATGTTAGACACAATGTACCACTGAGAGGGGGGTGAATTAGTGGTTCTCAACTTTTTCTCTTCTTCTAACTTATGTGTGTATACCGGTTATGGGATCTAACACAATGCAGACTTGCCGGTTAGTGGGGAGACTAATCACAAATGCAATCACACACAAAGGGACATCACATAACACTAGCATGTACGAGGAAACCCCAAGATGGGAAAAACCTCAGTGAGCAATGTTGTTGGAGTCTACTGCTCCAATCCATCCTCACAATGAAATCTTCTTATTACAATGTTTAGGGCACCAACCCAAGGATCACCAACCCCTTACTAATTTATGGGCTACAACCCAAAGGAGCACCAACCCAAAGGAGCTATAACCCTTGCACCAAGCTACAATTCAGGGATCACAATATATTTTATTCAAATACAAAGGTAGTAATCTAGTTACAAGTGAATCTTGTAACCTCTTAGTACAATCCTCCCTACCAGTAAGGTACCTCCACCTTACCAGTTCTTTGTTGAATCTTCAACAACTCAGCCACTACCTTGTTGGATCTCCTCTATCACTCTCTGCTCTCTTCTTCTCACTGTTGTTGCTTACCGGTTCCTCCTTCACTTAGCACACCACCTCTTCTCTTTTGGTTTACCTCTATCTTGTCCACAACTATTTGTCACTGTCGATTCTCTACCATTCCTTCTTACTTGACTGGGTTCCTCTAATTCTTCATTCAACTTGCATTCACTCTCTACCACCTTCTGATAGTTAGCCTTGACCTTACCGGTTCTCCTTCTAATATTCAAACACTTAAGATCTTTTCCAATCAGACTTAGACTGATTTCATTGCTCACAGATGTATACCAACACTTTGTCTAGCATAGTCTTCTCATGTAACATCATTCAACCAACACCTCTCATTGATTTTGGCTCGTGTATATATAAACAAGTTTTCCCACCAAAAACCAATTCAAACTCCAGTCGGTTAGGTTTTCTTCCACCGATCAAATCTTCATCAGATTCGATCCAATCTACCTTGGATCGATCACCTGCATTGGAGGAATGCATCTGTATGTGTTTTCCATCATCCAATGCATATTTGCTAAAGATAGAAAATCTAACCTAGTTCTTTAGCCTCGAAATCAGTCGACACATTTATGATCCAGCTATTTCCTTCTCGAGGTCAATCTACAGTTGGATATCAAGTATCGATCATGGAACCAACAGATCTCTGATCCTCCTTCATCATTCATCTTTCATCGATTCGTAAACTCTGCAACTCTCTTGTGATTGTCGCAGTCAACATTTAATATCGATCAATCACAACTACCTCTCTAACACCATACATCACCGACCTCTGCATGTTCGCCACCTCAGCTCCGCGTGGCATCACATTCTCATGCATCTAATCTCATCGACATAGAGTCAGTTTATGCTTGCACATCCAACAAACCCTTACTGGAATCAATCCTTACTGGTTTGCTTATATCGGCACAAACCTTGCCAGTAAACCTTCATGCTATCACCAACTTAATCTTGCTGGTGTAACACATCAACCATGCATCAACCATGACGGTCCTCAACAGTCATCAAGAGTAACTCCACATGTATGACTTCATCTGATGAAGGTTTTTCACTTCTTTCCATTCAACTCACTCAGTTGCATACCAGTATCCTTGTTTACCGATAACTACCTAGATGACTCAATTTCATCATCCTTCATTAGACCTGCACAGGTGGCAACACAACACACCTTCTTCATTTCGGTAACTCTATTTTGTGTGCAGGTGCAGACATAGCATCATTTGTCTAGTTCATCTCACAGCTGGTTTTTCATAGTGGCAAAACCCTTCACTTCAAATCTTCCTTCACCATCCTGGCAACACATCTTGTCTTCACATGCTTATCCAGTGTGTATTTTTTATCATTCTCTCTGGAGGCTTAACTATTCTAAGACTCTGGAAGCATTCTCATCTTCCGCTTGGTCATTCGGTTTGTTCATTCACTCACCTGCCTATCTTGGGGAATTATTATGTCGATACAAGTGTGACTTCACTGAGGGGAGGATACATCTTCAACTTGACATATGTCCCAACATCTTTCCATATGTCAGCATGCTTACAGAAGCATCTTACTCTTGTCAACCTATCACATAATCTGTGATAGCTTCTTCATCTAGTGGGAGTCCTGCTAGTTAACCTTACACTAACAATCTAGTGGCCTGCACATACTTCACCTCTGGTGTTGAAGTGATCCAAATAGCATTCCACCTCTTCATCACAATCAATACCCATCATGTAGTCTCTTCATTCTAGTTGTATGCAACACCATATCAACAAACCTTTTACTAAGTGGTCACTTTATTGCACCTCTAGCATACTTGTACATGTCGATTCTTCCTTTTGCATGAAGATGGTCACTAGGTTGTCACCAATGACATCACATCATTTCTTTTCCCATGCAGGTCCATCTTCCATTTCGGTTGACATCTAACTCTAATGCCAACAACCACTTGTTCACTAGTTGACATCAATGTGAGAGATACCGGTTGACATCAATGACAACACAATGCCAACAATTTATTCTCTTTCAACAATTTGCCTTTGTCTTCTTTCCTCACTATTTGGGTTGTCCATATTTTATAAATAATGTGATTTTCTCAATCTCTCTTGTATTCCTCTTATCTCATTTTGTCGTGGGTATTTTTGGTTTAGGATTACATTACTCCTTTATTGCTTCCCATGGTAGTTATCTAGTAACTCTTCTATTAGTTACATCTCTTTAGGATCCCTATCGGAATTCCTCCTCCTTAGTCCCCAACCCTCTCTCACAGGGAAGACGTCAAGAGGACAATTCTATAGATTTTTTATGTCCTTCCCATCTTCTTCTCTTCTCCTTTACTTGATTTGAGATTTTGAATTTTATTTTTTTCTCTATTGTCCTTAATAAGACCTAATCAAGGTCCCAACAATGGAACCAATGTAAGTAAGAAATCTGGGGGACATAATCCAAAGTTTTGAGATCCAAGGAGTGTTGCAATTTATACCTTGGACTCAATCATATTAAGCGAATAGGGATTGGATTAGGAATGGATATTAATATAATGAACATAGTATAAAGGCATCACATGACACATCATATGTAGAACTCCAAATTTTTTGTGTGATTCATAATATTTAAGTACATCAAATACATCCTTATATATATATATATATCTTCCTCTATATTCTTCTATACATTCAAATCATATCTATTCATATGTATTCATATCTATCTTCTTCTACAAACTTCTACTTAAATACCCTATCATTTACATATTCTGATATACTTATATCTAATAGAGGGGATGTGACCTATACATAGTATATCTATCCTAGATTCTATCTTCCTAATCTAATGCTCTATGAATGTGATGAGACAAGATAAGGTAGGACCTTTTGAAAAGTGTCGAGTCGCTTATCTTTTTCGCCAACAATCTTCAAAGGATGCACAAAGAAGTTCACTCTCAAAGTATTAGGGGAGTTAAATATTAATAAGCTTATGAAAATTGGTAGGATATAACTTTGATAATTTATCAAATAAATCATGGTATTTAATTTTTTATCAATTAACTTGTTAATAATGCCTACTCCACAAAAATAGAGTGAAAAACTCAAAAAGAAGGAAAACATTTATAAAGTTAACACATTAACTAGAATGTAATTTTTAGAATTAAACCAATTAATGAAAAATTTGCATGTAAAGTGAGACATCATTAAATCAAAATACTTCAATGAAATAGGATTTTTTAAGACCACCGATAATGCACAATATCTATTATGTGGGTATGAAAAGTACATTTACAATGGCATATAAGTATCTTGTTAAAAAAATTAAGTGTTTGGCAAAGGTGGCCCCAAAAGTATCATACTTGGTATGTGAATTATAATACTCGGTTTGGTAAAAAAAATCGAGTTATTTGCTTGTAACTCCTCCATAAGAATTCACCCAAGCATTTATGTATTATTTCCTACTTTTATCATACCTCATTTGATCACCAAAGAACAATATATAAGTAGTCATGTACACAAACTTTGTTGAGAACATTTTTCCTTCCAAAGAAAACCTATATTTATACCAAAATAAATTTCCCCAATTTCACAATAAATAACACCTATTTTCATTCCCATTGTTGTGCTTTCAAAAAAGGAACATCTCAATCAAACTCCAACATTGGACAAAATATCTGTTATTCCCTAAAAATTTGGCCCCAACAACAAACTTTACTCTTTCCATATAGAAAATTTGCTCTCCAATATTAAACTCCCAAAATAATGTCCAACAATAATGTTGGAGTAATTCAAACACTTTATCTAATTATTTATTAATTAGGTCTCTTAGTTACTTTTTCACTTAAGCTAAACTTAGGTGCTTTTTTTGTCAAGAGTTCGATTATCTAGCTTTAGTTCAAGGTATAGTTGAACTTAATTTAGCTCCTCGTGCTTTTTCTCTAGTTCTCTTAATTTTAGAATTAGGGAATCTCTTGCTCTCTATAAAAGCAAGTCATTCATTTATTGTAACTATTCAATTTCATTACAGGTTAATCTATTCATCATATCCTTCTTTGGATCAATTCTCTCTCAAGGTTACATAACATCAATCGTGTCTTCTTCTCTTTTGTGTGATAGGTGTTTTTCTTGCAAATGATTCTTGGCTCCTATGGTTGTATCATCAATTTTTGCATGGTGTTAGAGCTTCATATCTGTTAAGTTCATATCCACATTCTTGAGGGATCCAACCTTGAGTAATTTTTTGTGCACATTGAGCTCAAATGGAGGTTGCTTTCCCTTTCCAAACAAATTCTATTTTTAGATATTTTCCATTTTTAGAAACTTTCTATTTTTGGAAAGTTTCTATATTGGTTGTAAAAATAGGGTTTCATTAATTAATATAATAAAACCACTAATCTTACTAAAGGGGCCATTACCTTAAAAGAGGGGGTAAATCCAATAGATCTAGCCACAATTCAATTGGAAAAGGGCTGAGAATACTGATCAGATTTACCAATTTGTTGTCTCCCCCTTTTGAGTTGATATTTGGATGTAAATTATGAAATTAAGGCAAAACCATGGATAATTGGAGAGAAACGGTAATAATAAATTGGTAGAGATATCAAACAAAGCCGCAAATAGGGATCTAAGCATAAGAGGAGAATTAGAAATTGTTCTTGAAAGTTTGGGCTAATTTTTCAAGACTGGGAAGGTGTGTCACCATGGTCCTTTAACTCTAAGATGAACAAGTAGGATTTGTTTTGGATCAAGGAGATACACTAGATTCACTGTTAGAAACTTGAGTTGAATTTTTGGGATTGGGAAGGTGTGTTATCTTGGTCCTCTACTTTTCACTTTGTTGAAATCTGAACTTGTTCGTCATCGTCAACTTTGTCAGAATCTATAAGTACAACTACTAAGTCAATTCCCTACACACGAAAAGAGAGGAAAAATAGTTGTGGATGTAAACACCTAGAATTGTCCTAGTCTAATCAAATAAATATTTTTTACTTATTTAATATTTTACCTTAAGCCTTCTATTAATTAAATAAATCTTTATTTATTTAAATAATTCACTAATCTTCTTCTAGCCTTTCCCCATGTAAATAAATATTCATATTTATTTAAATTACACTTTCCCTAAATTGAATAAATATTTTCATTTATTTATTTGGCTCCACTTCTTCTATTAATTAAATAAATCTTTATTTATTTCATTATTTCATTTGTTTTTTTTCCTTCATTACACTTGTCATTCATCTCTAAATTTACCTTTGACCACCTTTCCTATTATTCTCCTATTTTTTATACCTACCCACTAATATGAGCCTACCATTTATCCCTCCACCTCTTAATCCTATCCCTCCATAAAAGAGACCTCTTCCTTAACCATTTAGGAGATCTCTTAGCAATCAAGTGTTTAGACTCTGCCAAATTACACAAACACAATTTGTTTTCTATTGAGCTCTTGTGCACATATAAACTCTAAGAGAAATTATAATCAATATCAAGCAAGATCAATGGAGAGAAAACCCTAATTAGCATGTGAATAGTTCAATCTTTCATATTTGTTTTTTTGCATTTTTTTAGGTTCTTAATTGGTGTATGGTGGATGCATTTTTAGACCTAGGGCTATGTGGTTGAATCTTGTTTATTTTTTCATATTTGGAATTTCCAATTCCATCGTATACATTTTTGCATACCCAGTGGGAACCTAGTCCCCATTTTCTAACATTTTAGTGTCATTTTAGTGTTTTCAAATTTGTTGATCTATAATTTGCAATGATTTGAATTTATGGTGTGTTTTCGGTCTTTTTTGTTGCGTCTATGTTTTGTCAAAGTCATTCGATCTTCTAAAGCATTTTTGTAACTTACTGTCATGTTTGTGGTTTTTTGTTGCATTTTTGTTATTGCAGGTTTTAGGGTTTTACAGGTTCTGATTCTGGTGCATTTCTAGTCCTTATTGTGTTTTTGTCAGATCTTAGTGCATTTATGTGCATTTCTAATGTGTTTTCGGCTCATTAAAATTTGTATAGCATCATTAGATCTCATCATGTCTGCAGCTTGTCTTGCCACATTTTTGGTTAATATTATCGCGTCTGTGGTTAGTCTTACGTCTTTTTTGGCCCTAACAGTTTTCTTCTTTACAAGTTTGGTGAGTTTTTGTTAGTTCATGTCATGTATGTGTCTGTTCTAGTCACGTATAGGATTTAGATATTTCCACTTTTTTGTTCTCTTAACACGTTTTTCTCTATTTTGTTGCATTTTCATCTTGCAAGTTGGTTGAAGATTGAAATTTCTAAAATCATTTATAGAAGGCCCCTTTGATTTCATTTTTTTATCTAATCCTTATAGTTATAGGTTGGGGTAATTTTCAACACTACTAATACATTTTTGCTTGCAGGGGTAATTTAGGAGAGTGCTTGTTTTATTAGATTAGAAAACACTTCCATTGGTGCACTAAAAAGAACAATTGTTTGAAGTGTTTAGGGCACTTTCCCAATCTGTTGTAGAACCCTAGGTGTTTGATGAAAATATCCTCTCCCCTCACCTCCATGGATCTTGGGTATAAGAGAAACTATCGAACATCTCTTTTCTTTTAGCAAGCATGCCTCCCATTGTGAGAGGGAATGACGTGAGTGGTACTTTCCTCTGGTCCACTATATAACAAAGGGTGCAGAAATAGTCATAACACAACTCATATTAGCTTCTACTGTTCTTTTCAATCTGAAAAGGAGTCTCATACTCTGAGTCAAGGTTGACTTGGCACTTGCAGGGTGTTAGTGACCCCAGATTGTGACTAAAAACCTTAGTAGTGGCCCACCCTATTTTTGTCTAAACATCTCAATAGATTCATCACAAGGGGATAGTTGGTTTTCCCCCCCAAGATACTCACCATAAGGCTCCCTTGAGATGAGATATAAATCCTCGCTTAGCATAAGCTAATTCCTACTTTTCAAGGAGAGGGTGATTGGGTCATCCTTCTAGTCTTGGAGGCCCCTACATGTCCTCTCATGAAAAGACAATATAGTGTCCACACCTATTAAGGTGTCCCTACATTTGAGTTGACAAATATTCCAAGATGTGGGTTGGAGTTATTGCCATGATACCTTGACCTTAATATTACTAAGAGTTTAAAGTGTATTCGTTTGTGCCAAGACCTGTGGAAATTGGACTTTTTTGGCCTATAGAACATACACATTGCCCTCATACTTGGACAAAAACACTTTTAGACATTGTGTCTTCTTGTTTGTTGTGTGTTCCTGACACAAAACATCAACATTAAGATCTGGTCACATTTTCATTTGGGCAGATTTGAAAAAATAATTTTTTTCACCAAAAATGCATTTGTGCTTATTTCCAATGCATGTGTAATCATTTTGGTCACGTCGGTGTTCATTTCTAGTGCATTTTTGAGACATCTTGTCGCATATGTGCATTTTTCTCACATGTTTACAAACTGAACTGAAAGAACATTATAAAATGAGAAAATGCATTTTTGAGACATTTTGTCATGTTTATACAACTTTCAGGTGCATTTCTGAGACATTATACTACGTATTTGGACAAAAATAAGATTCACATTGCAACTGCGAAATTGCATTTTTGGATTTGAAAACTACATATTTGAGACATCCTGACACGTCTATGGATTTATATTGCATCTATGGTTCTAAGATTCAAAGAGCTTATAAGGCTAGTTCCATAGGATCCCACTTAGTCAACCATTATCTTTTCAAGGCTTTTTTATCCATTTCTAGACATCACTTTCAAACTCTCATTTGCACTTTTCAACTAGAGTCAAAAGGTTGTCTAGTAGTTTGTATCTTATCTTGCAAACACATCACAAATCTCTCTAAGTGGTTCCTACATCAAATTTATCATCTTGGGTGTCATTTTGACATCTTGAGCCAAGGTCACTTTACCCATAGGAATTTTTCATCTCCTAGGAAGACACACCTTGCTTAGATCATCTTATAAACTTTGGAACAACATTTTTGGACATTGTAAGACAACCCTAGATTTATTATCAATTTTCATAACTACATTATCTTTCATATCCTCCATAATCTTCTACATTTCATTTAGCCAAGGCATTTTCTTGGTTGAAACCTGATCCCAAAGGTCTAGAAGACATGTAAAAGAAGCTCAAAGATTTCTATACATGGACACATATGATTTTGATGAGGAATAATTTTACAATACATGATCCTTTAAAAATCATAGCAATGCACAATAATTTGACAATGAGTCCTTTACAACTATAGAAATCCAAGATCACATGTTCGATGCAAGATATAATAGGTTGTTTGAGACAGTTTTGAGAAGATGTCATCAAAAAAAAATTTGCATGTTAATTCAAGATGGTGCAAGATTAGCCCATGACTTTGATGTGACACAAATCTTGGAAGAAGATCCAAATCAAGATAATGGTAATGGACATAGATATGAGAGTACCATGCCCGAGTCACCCTCATCCCTCCTTCAAAAACCAAAAGTAACCAATACTCATACTCATGTCAATTATGCTAGACAAACTTGTGAACAACCTTGTGCACGTACTTTCCAAGGCCGTGAGAATATTAATGCCTACTCAAGATCGTGATAGTGCCTACACTAGAAGACTAGGTGTTTGATTTGATGACCATAGCTAAGATCATGCTTACAATACCAATTATACACATGGTCATGACACATATAATCACCCAAGGCTTGGTGCACCTCATTACAATAACATACTAGGTGGCTCATATAATAACTGCATTCCTCCACCATCAAAAAACATATATAAACAATATCATCCTTACATGCAATATTTCCCTCCTCCTCTTCCTGATTTACATGCAATATGTCCCTCCTCCTCTTCCTGATGCTTCGTGCATAGGGATAGCTCAAAGAGACAAAGCACCACCTAGCAATTATTTGCAACAACAAATGCCAAATATGCAAACACCAACCAAGAATTACACAATTAATGACATGTGTCCTTATCCATTTGATAGAAGCATACCAATGTCGCCTTTTCCTCCTCACTTTGTGGTACCCAAGTTTGATAAATATAAAGGAAAAGGATATCCTAGAGCACATATTAGAAAAAAAATTATAGCTTGTATAGAGTAGGCAAGGGAAGACTCTTACTTGATGCGATTATATCCACAAAGTTTAGGTGGACAAGCGATGGAATAGTTTTTACAATTACCGCCTAGGATCAAGTCATGGGGTGAATTGGCAGAGGCCTTTATACAACATTTTTCATACAACATTGAATGTGAAGTATCAATGACCAATTTATGTAGCACAAAATAGAAAAATGTAGAAGTTTGGCTAGTCAATGCCCATGTCACATTCCACAAAAGAAGATGGTTGAGATGTTTACCCAAAACATGAATAAAGACATTGGATATGACCTCTGTAAAGTGTGCTTTTCTACATTCCAAGAAGTTATTGAAAAAGGCCTATCTATTGAGAAGGTCCTCATTGAACAAGGTACTATCAAGATATTCAAAGAAAACAAAGATGAAGGAAATGCGAAGGACAAACCCCAATTTTGGAATAAGAACAAGTATATCATCAATGATGGGGTTGTCGATACAAATATGACCAAACCAATGATAATTTTTCCCAATGCTTCATCTAACAATCAATTGAACACACAAAGAGCACAAAGACCTCCAAGTAAGTACACACCTTTGGGAGAACCAATTGAAATTGCATTGAAAAAGTTAGTTTCCAAGAAGCTTGTTACAGTACCAAATAATCAAGCATTTGATCCAAGGGTAAAACCTTCGTGGTGGAATGATAATGAATTTTACAAATATCATAAAATAAAGGGTCATAAGACTAGAAATTGTCATAAATTAAAGAAGCTCATTCAAGATCTTATTCATAATGGCACAATTGAAGTTTATGGTCACACTTCCAATGAAGAGAATGCTATGTTCAAGGAACCATTTCCAAAACATGATAAAGGAAAGGCACCTAAGATAGGAAACAATGCCAATTGGACTAATGTGGCCTATGATTATACCATCAAACATACCATTGAATTGAATAATCAAGTGTCTACCAAAACCATAAAAGGCCAAGCCCCCAAAAGCAGTTTTACTACTCAATAGGGTAAAGTTACTTTACAAGGTGCTACATCCAAAATGACTTCATCATCTAAAAACCAATCTGACCTTGTAGACCAATTGGGCAAGACACCTACACTCATTTCGATCCTTGAACTCTTGCGCATTTCACCTTCACATAAAGCTATTCTGGACAAGATCTTGCAAGAAACATTTGTTTCTACCGATCTAAATGTGGACCAATTTCAAGCCATGGTGGGACACCTTTCTACACTTCATTACCTTACATTTACCAAATTAGATGACATATATCCATAACAACCACACAATGCACCACTTCACATTGAAGCTTTATCCATAAGCACCACGTAAAACAAGTCTTGATAGATGGAGCAGGCCTCAATATTTGCACTTTGAAAGTTGTCTTAGCATTGGGATTCTCTGAAAACATTGTGGATTCTAGAAAGAAGATCACTATAAAAGTATATGATGATGAAAAAGTATCCTCAAAAGGAATAGTCGGTCTACCTCTCTAAATTGGGCCAGTAACAAAGGATGTGGTTTGTCAAGTCCTTGATCTTGATCTTACATAAAATATACTTTTGGGATGACCATGGATACATGAAATGAAAACAATGTCTTCAACTTACCATCAATGTATGAAGTTCCCACATAATAGAACCAAAGTCACAGTCCAAGGTTTTCCAAATCCATACATATAATGCAATAATATTTAACCAAGACCTGAGATAATAGTCCCTATAAATCAAGAAGCTAATCCATCTTCAACATATGTTGATCCCAGATCACTAAAGGCTTCTGCTTCAAAGCAAGAAGATCTCAAAGAAAAATTCAAGGACAAAGGAAAGGGAGAATACAATCTAAATAAAACTATGTAACTAAGGAAATTTATGGAATCCCCTAAGGTTTATGGCAGACCACATCCTTCAAAACAAGAATCAACAATAATCATAAAATGGGATCCCACCACTTTCCAAAGATGATATGAAATGGAAGAAGAAGACATTTACAAGATGCTCTACAAAGAACCAGAAGAACAACCTAAACAAGACCACATTAGAATACCAATTGAAAAATATGGAAAAGGCTTTAAGTTCTCACAAAAGATGGGATATGATGGAAAAGGTCCCCTTGGATTACAAAAGAAAGACATTGTGAAACTGCTATAACCCGGGCTAGTACCGAAGAAGCAAAGAACAAAGGGACTTATTTTTGCACCATTGAGGTTATGTGGTCTTAATTCTCAACCAGCATTGCAAAGTACTTATCCCACTTCCACTAATGATTAACATGAGGAACTTCATTATTCCACAAATTCAAATGAATGGGAATGGGGTTCTAATAAATCATCCAATGATTATGAGCTTACAAAAACCTTCAAAGAATTTGGTGAACCCACTAAGGAAGAAAAATTTAGAGAAAAATTCAAAGTTTGTTAGGCATCATCAGATAGTGGTGGAGCGTGGATAAAGATTTTTTGGGATCTTGAACACTCTATGTCTCGAGGTTCTAGGTGAAAACTGCGAAAGCTGAGAACTCTCATTTGCTAAGTGTCCTTCTAGTGATGTCAATTTAGATTCTCTTATGATCAATATTCATGGGGAGAGTACTAGCAATGACCCTGATGACCTCATTAACATACCCAAGGACTCTTGTGTCTTTACCCTTACATCTGCCAACTTCGAGCATACAAATGGCCTTCCCCTCATTCACCCCCAACTCATTGACTAGGACCACAAGGACCTCCGCAATTTCACACATTCCAAAAGGATGAGGCATTCATTGATTATCTTGGCATAAGAGATGATCTCCCTCTTGGGGACCATAAAGAAAGCTACACCATTGAACTTAACAGTGTGGCATACTTTGGAGAGGGGGCCAAACCTTTCAATTGTAAAAATATTAAAATAAAAACAAATGATGGGTCATTTAGTGAGAACAACACTGTGGCACTTTTTGACCCCAAAAAAGTTAAAAAAAAGGATGCATCCAATGGTGAAAACCTCTCTGAGGCATCGGATGATAGACGGTTTGACACCCTCCCTATGAAATCATATCAGGAGAATTCATCTATGTTGATTGAAGAGACTATTAAAAAAATTAGGACTGAAGAAGTACCGCACAATATTTTCCTTGCTCAGTCATTGATAGAAATTAAATGGCCAAAGTTCTCAAGGGTTTTCAAAGAGGGAAAGATTAATTTTGCATGGTTGTATGCGGATATGCCTGGACTAGATCCTAGCTTTGTTATGCATCATTTGACAGTAACTCTAGGCGCTAAACCAATTAAATAGAACTTGAAAAAGATACATCCATAAGTGGCATTATTAGTAAAAGTTGAGCTTGAAAAAATATTGGATGTTGGCTTCATTAGACCAATCGACTACCCTAAATGGATTTCCAATCTTGTACCTGTTGGAAAACCATATGGAAGCATAAGGATATGTACTAATTTTAGCAACATAAACAAGGATTGTCCTAAGGATTACTTTCCATTACCCAATATTGATTTGATCGTCAATCTTACAAAATTCCATGCAATGTTGTCACTTATGGATGGATTCTCTGAATACAGTCAAATCAAGATAGCACCTGAAGATCAACACAAGACAGCATTCACATGTCCATGGGATACTTTTTTATTAGAATGTTATGCCCTCTATATTTTGTATTGTCTTTTTTAGCAGTGTAGCCTACTACACCTAATTTGGAAGGGGCAACTTTCAGCATTGACATGGTGGCACTTGAGCAACTTTCAGAAACTCCATTCATATTGATAATTATTCCTACATATTGGGGAGACATCATTCATACACCTTTGGTTTTGTTTCTTCCTAAGATAAGGAACATTGTTCGATGATTGTGCAACATCTTCTACATCCATCTTGCAACATCTACAATTGGTGCATATTCTACATTGAGGGGGGGCTTCATGTTCTCTCTTATTCTCTCTTATGGGGTGAATTTTTACTTACATGAGGTGTTTTCCTTATTTTTCTTTGAGATTTATTTTGCATTTTCATCTCTCTTTTGGGGAAGAGTTTTTTCCCACTGGCTTTTCTCCTTTTCTCTGTTTGTGAGAGATTGCATTGCATTTGTACATGGGTACCTAACATGGCCTAGTAGCCAAGACCCATCTTGCATTGTTAGATTTTGTGTAAATTTAGCTAAGTTGCACTTAAGGGTGGTGTTGGTGTAATTTAGGTGTTGTACCTTGGTTATTATTCACCTAGGTCTTAATTACATGTCACTTAAGCTTACATAGGGGCCACATAGGATACTTTAGGATAATTCCACCTTTACATGGTATTATGATGTTATACATTCCACTTTATGTGGTACCTCCACCTTTAGTTCCTTTATCACATTACCACATCCACCTTTTTTGGTTGCACTTTTCTACCTTAGGTGGGTGATCCTCATTTCGTGGTGCTATCACACTATCACTTTTCCACTACAAGTGGGGTGATATATTTTAACTTTGGTTATCATGTCTTAATATTATGAAACTTTTCATAATCTTATGCACGCCTATGTTCTCACCTTGGCCTATTTAACGAAGGGGTATCCTATGTTCTAATCATCAATTCATTCCATTTGATCATATTTCATTGCATCATTTATAGGAATACAATTTATTCTTATCATATTTATTCTCTCTTGTTCTTATGCTTTCCATTAGGCCTCTAAATTTGGGTGGCTACCTTCATCACCATATCTTACACTTATGTTAACACCTAAGGCTTCTAGAATGCCACCTAGGAACTAAGTTAACTTAACATGTGAATATGTCCCATCACTAGGAAATTACAAGGTACAACACCTTGACTAGGCACTAGATATTATTCATTCTAATAGTTTCAACATCTCATTAGATACCACCTCATGTTTTTGCATGTTCTTCATTTATTGATTGCTTGTCTTTTTCTGTATTAGTTTATGTCACTTCTTTTTTTCATGTTATTTTGAATTTTTTATTGTATTTTGCATCTAGTTCTAGTGCTCCATATATCACACTATCATGGCCACCTTCATCATTCATATGATGGTGTGCCAATGATAATATGTCTCTTGTATCGCTATGCTATTTGGAACTTCTTATCATTTCTTTGTCTTTATCTTTGAACTTGTGTTTATTTGTTTCTTGAAGTGTTTGTGATCCATCCATCACACTATTATCATCACCCTCATCCTTGATATGATGGCATGCCTATATGACAATTTGTCTCTTAGATCACTTAGCTACTCACTACTTCTCTACTTGTGTGTCAGTCCATATGTATATAGTGCATCATCATCCCTTACATCATGATGCATAATTCTAAGTGCTAAATAAATAAAAGGTAGCTCCTTGAACATGAACTTGTTATGAAATCATTTACCCATAATTTGTTTTCTTTGTTATCTCCCTTTATACATACCCCACAATGATGTATCATTTTATTAGATTATATCCTTGTGATATTTGATCATCAAACATGTACATCCATGCAATCTACAATCCTCTCATCCAAACATCTCAATGGTATAAATCAATATGTTTAATCCTAATTCATCATTAGATATATTTTCATGGTATGAACATGATCCCACCATGATTTCTCTCAAGTCATATTTTATATTCCATGACACATCTTTTTATCATCCTTCATCTTTTAAAGAGACCTTTTACACTATATTTATGTTCACCATTTGGTGGATTTGATTATGTGTTGCATTGATGTTTAGCCATTGATGTCAACACTAGTTGTTTGGATTCTTTATCAGCACCCTTTTGGTCCTAGTAGGTTGAGTGGTTTCTGGCTAACTTGGATCCGACATGATCTAGTTGACTCTAGTATAATCTGGTGATGGAATTGGCTTGTTCGTGATGCTTATACTCATATTTGGTCAGTTGGTTTTGCTCTGGTGATTGGATGATATCCTTCTTTCTTAGGAGATTGGTTTTGGTTCCGACGAGGGTTTCATTGGCAGAGCTTTTGGTGGAGATCTTTGAAGCATTACATAATAGGTGTTGGCACAACTTTTGATGGATTTTCACAATGTTGTTGGTAATCATGTTCGAGACTTGGCGTTTAGAGATCATTGTTGAAGCGTGTGGACCTACACTTGGTCTTGGTTGATCTAGGTTATGGACCGACATTAATGTAACGTGTGGATAGGACCTATTGTTGTATTTTCAGGATGTCTTATGTGTGGATATTACTTGTTTTGGTCTAAGGCTGACATGGTTTATAATTATGTAATTGGTTTATTGTCTGGTGGCCGACCTGATTATTTATGGTTGAGGGTTTGTATAAATAAGATGTAAGATCTCATTGTAGATCATCATGGTTATTGTAAGAGGTCATGGTCAAGGAATGTAATGTGTGAATAATGTAATATCATTCAGGCAGAGGATTTGGTTGATCATTGGAGATCGAATTGGGTTTGTAAGAGGATTTAGTCCTCTAGTATTAAGATTAACCAGAACTATACTTAGGCATAGGAGATGTTATCTTTTGTAGTTCAAAACTTCTCCAGATTGTAGTCTGGATTTGTATGTAGCCAGTGAGACTCCTTTTGTGATGAGAATTATGCTCTAGGTTGTTGGCCTTCCTACAAGTGCAGGCCCCTTCATTGTAAATTCACATACTTACTACAGAAGTATTATCTGACTGTGGGTAGGATTCCCACCGTGCTTTTTCCTTTTATTAGGTTTTCCACATACAAATATTGGTGTTTTGTGGATGGCTTTTATTATGTGATTATTGTTTATGCTTAATTGGATTAATTGCTACTCCGATATAATAGTTTTGGGTTCTAGTATAGTTGTTTTAAATTTCTAATGCTTTCAGTAATCTGTGACAACTGATTCACCCCCCCCCCCCTCTCAGTTGTCTTTCGGTTATCTGAACTGTCTAACAATTGGTATAAGAGCTTTGAACCTCTCTATAGAAAGATTTACTGCTTGAGGAAGACCCTATGGCGACTAACATCTCAAGTTCATCCAGTTCTTCTGGAGCTATCTTTCAAAGGGATATACCGAGGCTTGAAGGATCAAATTATATGATATGGAAGATTCGGATGGAGACTCATTTGAGATGTCTTGGCAAGGAGATTTGGGAGATCACACAGAATGGTGTCACACCCTATAATTCAAGATCTGGCAATCCTCCTCCGGCAAACCTGGACAAGGAGCTTGAGAATGGTTGTAGAGCAAGAGAAGCCCTTTTGTGTGCACTTTCTGATCAGCAAATAATGGGATTAACCGACAAATCATCTGGAAAGGCTATATGGGATAAGTTGCAGACTCTTAATGAAGGTGACCCTATAGTGAAGATTGTTAAACTTGATGGTTACCGGGTGAGATATGAAAACTTGAAGATGGAAGAAGATGAAAGGATTACTGCATTCATGGAAAGGGTAAATGAGATTGTTATGGGAATTCAATGTTGTGGTGGAACTCTGAGTGAAGATGAAATTGTTTTTAAAGTCCTGAGAGCCCTACCACCGACTTACAAAATGAAGGCTACTGCTATTAATGAGTTGATAACTATGGCTAATACATCCTTCAACAAATATAATTTGGTTGGGAAACTATCTGCTTTTGAGCTTGAGGAATTTGGACCTTCTAGAGCTGTGAAGACTGAACCTGCTTTTCATGCATCTACATCTACAAACGGTAAGCAAGACTGGAAAGCTTTATATGCAAAAGAACTAGAAGATATGAAGAGAGAAGATGATGAATTTGAGCAACTTGAAGCACTATTTTCTAGAAGAGTACCGAAAGGACCGGTAGGAAGTAAGCATGAAGGAAAAGCACCTTTTAAATATTTTGCATGTAATAAGATTGGTCATTTTGCATCTACATGTCCTGAAAGGAATTCAAGATTTGAAGAAAGAGTTAAAAGATCATTTAATCCTAGCCTTGGATATCAGAACAAGTATAGATTCAAGAAAAACAGAGACAGATCATGCTACATAGCAGATGAGGAAGGCATTATTGATTCAGATGATGAACTGATAGAAGACCCTGCTAGTGGATCTGGCAATGGGAAGGAATGGGTATTTTTGGCTATCAAGGAAGATGATCTAGTACTTGAAGAGAATGTACCTGAGGAGAAGACACTTGCTGGTAAAATTAAGGATAAGGATGAATGGGCAATTGAAAGTGGTTGTTCACATCATATGACTAGAGATAAAGGAAAGTTTGACTTTGCAAGAAATTGATGGTGGACTAGTTAGATTTGGAGATGACAAGGCATGTATGATCAAAGGAAAAGGAACTATATCATTGGACGGTAAGAACAATACCAACAATGTTTATTATGTTGAAGGTTTCAAGCATAATCTTTTGAGTGTAGGATAATTGGTAGATAAGGGATTTCAATTACAGTTCAAGGATGGAAAGTGCAAAATCATTAATGGATCTAGCTTGGAGATTGCAACCTATACACAAACAAAAGGTAACATATTTCATTTGAACTCCAGTGAGAAGACATGTTTGATTACACAGATTGATGAGAGTTGGTTATGGCATAAAAGGTTGTGTCATATGAATTTTGATTGCATTGTAAATATCAGTTCAACTAAGGTTGTTAGAGATATACCTAAGATTATGAAGCCCTATAATCCGGTATGTAAAGAATGTCAAATGGGTAAACAAGTCAGAACCTCTTTTAGAAGTATACAAGATAAATCAAATGGTATTCTTGATCTTATTCATACTGATTTGTGTGGCCCTGCTAGAGTTAAAAAAAATCATGGTGATAGATATTTCATTCTAATCATTGATGATTATTCTAGAATAATGTGGGTTACTTTTTTGAGAGAGAAATCTGAAGCATTTGAAAAGTTTAAAATCTTTAAGACTAAAGTGGAAACTGAGATAAGATTGAAGATTAAATATTTGAGATCAGATCATGGTGGAGAATTCACATCTAGTGATTTTAATAACTTTTGTGACAAGCATGGTATAAGAAGACAATTTTCTGCTCCCCGAACACCTCAGCAGAATGGAGTTGCGGAAAGGAAAAACATAACTATCTTGGATGTTGTGAGAACAATGATGATGGAAGATAATCTACCTCATATCTACTAGAGAGAAGCAATTAGTACATCAGTTTGTACATTCAACATAGTACATATCAAAGGAGAAACCAATAAGACACCTTATGAATTATGGTTTGGCAATACACCTATAGTTAAGTATTTCATAATTTTTGGTAGTAAATGTTATATCAGGAGAGATGATACTATTGGGAAATTTGATCCTAGAAGTGATGAAGGCATATTTCTTGGTTATTCTAATGAAAGCAAAGCATAAACATGTTATAACAAGAGATTGCAGAGAACAGTGGAGAGTGCTAATGTCAAAGTAGATGAGTTAAGCAAAAGTCAAATCAAAATTTATGAGAAGGAACCAACAATGGAAATGATTATATCTAAACTGATAGAACCTTTACCGGAACAAAGAGTTGAACTAGTTACTCCGGCAACATCAGAGAATTCTATAGTAACTGAAGAACATGGAAGAGGAACAGAGAATCAGAAGACTCCTAGGTATGTAAGATTGAATCATTTTGAAGATCAAATCATTGCGGATAAGAGCAATGGAGTGATGACAAGAAGAAGACTGACAACTAATGAGGTATGATTAATTTCACAAGTTGAACCAGTATCAGTAATTGAGGCATGTAAAGATAAATTTTGGTTAAAGCTATGGAAGAAGAATTAGATCAGATTGAGAAAAATAACACATGGACTTTGGTTCCCTGACCAAAAAATAAAAATGTTATTGGAACTAAATAGGTTTTTAGGAATAAATTGAATGAGGATGGTCAAGTTATAAGGAATAAGGCTAGATTGGTCTGTAAAGGATAATCTCAAAAGGAAGGAATTGATTATGGAGAAACTTTTGCACCGATAGCTAGGATTGAAGTTGTAAGATTATTTCTTGCCTATGCTACTTATAAAAACTACAAGGTTTATTAGATAGATGTTAAATGTGTATTCTTGAATGGGGATCTTGATGAGGAAGTTTATATTGAGCAACCTGATGATTTTTCACTATCAGATGATACTGATATGGTTTGCAAGTTAAGGAAAGCTTTATATGGATTGAAACAAGCACCTAGAGCTTGGTATGCAAGGTTGGGTAAATATATTTTGAAGCTTGGTTTTACTAAGGGCAGTGCTGACAATAATTTATATTATAAAATCACTGATGATGATATATTGATTGTTGAAGTATTTCTTGATGACATTATTTTTGGATGTGAAGATAAATTAAGCATAGAATTTTCTAAGACTATGAGTGAGATGAAATTTTTCTTAGGTTTGCAGATTACTCAATCTGACAAAGGTATTTTTATCCTTCAAACTAAATATGCTAAGGAATTGTTGAATAAATTTTATATGGGAGATTCTAAACCGGTAAGTACACCTATGGTTACAAGTAAGAAATTGACAAGGAAATATGTTTCTGCACTGATAAATCCTACAAGATACAAATCTATGATTGGAGGTCTACTTTATTTGACTCAGACTAGGCCTGACATTATGAATGTTGTTTGTATTGTTTCAAGATTTCAAAGTGATCCTAGAGAAAATCATGATATGATGATGAAAATGATTTTTAGATACTTGCAAGGTACATCAAAATATGGCTTATGGTACCCTAAGGATGATAACTTTATGTGCATATACAGATGTTGTTTGGGTTGGAGATGTTGATGACCAGAAAATTACTTCCAGTGGAGCTTTCTTTCTTGGAAAGAAGTTGGTTTCATGGATCAACAAGAAATAGTCATGTACTTCTTTATCTACTGCTAAAGTTGAGTATATGGTTGTTGCTACTAATTGTACACAAGTTTTATGGATGAAGCAAATGTTGAAGGATATAAGGTTGGATTGTGATACATTGGTAGTTATTCATTGTGGTAATTTTGCTGCTATTGATATATCAAAGAATCTGGTATTTCATTCTAAAACAAAGCACATATATATCAAGTATAACTTTTTGAAGGAGAAGGTGGAAGCAAATGAACTTAAACTGGTTTATGTGAACACTAAAGAATAGATTCTAGATATTTTCACTAAACCTCTATCCAAGGAATCATTTGAGTTACGAGAGAAATATTGGGGGTTTCTGCCCCTCCGACGGAGACTCAATTGATGCAGTTTGGCATCAGTCTGGTATGCATTATCAGAAATACTATTCATTCTGGCACTGATGTGGGATGCTACTGCTCAGGGGGAGTAGTCATCTTTGAGATTCAAAGGCTTATGTTTTTGCTTTGATATTTCTGTTAGATTTTTGGCATTGAAGTCAAAGGGGGAGAGATAGTGATGTGAAAAAGATTCAAAAATTTATAGAGATATTATTCAAAGAGGGAGAGACATTGATATTCAGAGCTATATGCAAGAGATTGTTGGTTGTCTTCCATAGGGGAGATTTGTTTGGCATTTCTTGGTACTTAGATGTTTTTCACATCTAGTGTTGCCATCAATGCCAAAGGGGGATATTGTTGGCCATTTGGTGGAATTGATTATGTGTTGCATTGATGTTATGTCATTGATGTCAACACTAGATGTTTGGATGCTTTACCAGCACCCTTTTGGTCCCGATAGGTTGAGTGGTTTCTGTTTAACTTGGATCTGGCATGATTTGGTTGACTCCGGTATAATGTGGTGATGGAATTGGCTTGTTCATGATGCTTATACTCATATTTGGTCAGTTGGTTTTGGTCTGGTGATTGGATGATATCCTACTTGCTTAGAAGATTGGTTTCTGGTTTTGGCGAGGGTTTCATCGGCATAGCTTTTGGTGGAGATCTTTGATGCATTGCATAATTGGTGTTGGTGCAGCTTCTGATGGAGTTTTAGGATGTTGTTGGTGATCATGTTCGAGACTTGGCCTTTGTAGATCATTGTTGAAGCGTGTAGACCTATACTTGGTCCCGATTGACCTAAGTTATGGACCGACATTAATGTAGCATGTGGATAGGACCTATTGTTGTATTTCTGAGATGTCTTATGTGTGGATATTACTTGTTTTGGTCTAAGGATGACATGGTTTGTAATTGGTTTATTGTCTAGTGGCTGACCTGATTGTTTATGGTTGAGGGTTTGTATAAATAAGATGTAAGATCTCATTGTAGATCACCATAGTTATTGTAAGAGGTCATGGTCAAGGAATGTAATGTGTGAATAATGTAATATCATTCAGGGAGAGGAGTTGTTCGATCATTGGAAATTGAATTGGGTTTGTAAGAGGATTTAGTCCTCTGATATTGAGCTTAACCGAAACTGTACTCAGGCATAGGAGATGCTATCTTTTGCAGTTCAACACTTCTCCAGATTGTAGTCTAGATTTGTATGTAGTTAGTGAGACTCCTTTTGTGATGAGCAGTGTGCTCTAGGTTGTTGGCCTTTTTGCAAGTGTAGGCCCCTTTATTCTAAATTCACATACTTACTGCAGAAGTATTATTTGACTATGGGTAGGCTTCCCACAGTGGTTTTTCCCTTTACCGGGTTTTCCACGTACAAATATTTGTGTTGTGTGGATGGATTTTATTATGTGATTATTGTTTATGCTTAATTGGATTAACTTCTACTCCGGTATAAATTTTTTGGGTTCTGGTATAGTTGTTTTAAATTGCTAATGCTTCCGGTAATCTGTGACAACTGATTCACCCCCCCCCTCTTAGTTTTCTTCCAGTTATCTGGACTGTCTAACAATTTATTCATCACCTCTATTACCACCCCTAAGTGATCAAGAAAAATTTTCATAGAAGCTTCATCCCACTTTCAGTTTTATTTTTCTTTGGCAAAACACCACTTGGTCATGAAATTGTATCACAAAAGGGGAAAATGAGGATGCCTAAATTTTTCCCTAGAGTACCTAGTCTTAATTAGTCAAATACAATATCTAGACAAGTTTCCCTTCATGTAAATTTATTCGCTTAATTGAATAATGTAATTATTTAATCATCCCCCTTTTACATCTCACTTTTTAATAAATAAATAAATTACTTTTTACACTCACTTTCAACCTCACATGGCTTAAATAATTAAATAATATTAGTATTTAATTATACCTATGTTCCCTCAACCTATCCCATAATAAAGGGAACCTAATAAAACTTTTCCTTATAGTTTTAATATTTTTTCCACCAAACCCAATAATATAGGCATCCTAGATGCATGCATCCCTTATATACCTCATGACTATAACCACTTACCAAATTAGTAAGTTCATCCTAGCCCTTCACATTCCAATGACCTCCATCTCAAACCTTCATTGTCTCCTTTTTCCTAGGTAAATACTCTCAATCACCCTCCATCATTGATCTCGCCATTAGATCTTAACTATTCATTACCTCTTCAAAATTTTATAAATAGAACCACATTTCTCACCATTCTAACTCATCAACTTTGAGCTTTAAGTATATGGTATCAAAATTGGTATCTTCAAGCAAATTAGCATCCATATATCAACAATTGCATGGAGAAAACATTCAATAATAGAGTTTGTGGTGAAATTTGAGTTGATTTTTTATGTTATTATCTTGATTTGAAATATTTTTTAAGCCCTATTTAGAGGTTTGTAGTAGATTTAAATAAGAATCTCTCATTTTCCATTAGTTTTCATTTTAATTTTAAATTGTTTCTCACAATTAGAGTAATGATGAGCTCACAAGAACAACAATATTCCAATAAAACCAAAGAAACCTTCCACAAATGAGAGTCATAGTAAAAAAACTATTTTCTTAGAAAATAAATTTGATTAATTATATATGAAAAGAAATAAACTTCCTATATTATCAAAGGAAAAGATAGTAAAGCATACAATATTATACCAATTGTCTAAATATTATGAAATAATACAAAATAAAACAAGAAACATAATTATGCTTAAGAGTAAGGTATGAATAGGTCCTAAATTCTAGCCAATTAGATATAGTACAACATTCACATGAACACTTTGATGATAAGTGCAACTTAGGGAGGCACCAGACTAATGCATAAAAACCAAGAAATGGGTCACAACAATTAGGCTTGATGATGTACCAATGTACAAATAAATAAATCTCTCACAATTGGAGAAAAACAAGAGAAAACTTTATGGTTAAAAAACACCTCTCCAAAAAATAAAAGAAAAAAAGTGAAGGAACGAGGACTCAAGAATAACCCCAAATGGCACCTTATGTCACCCCAAGCATCAATCACAACTAAAGATAACAAGGCGATACTAAATATTTAGTGAAGATGTTTTCAACTTTCTCCTTAATACGGAAATACTCTTAGGAGAGATGACCATTATGGATAGATCATCAAATGAAATGCATGTGTATCCCCTATTGGTGTAAATAGTGACTCTATCAAAATAGTTAGCTTATAGAATACCTAAAGAGAGTCCTATTCACATTTCTTAAGTCTCCACTTAAGGAATTTTACGGTTTTGTCTCGCCTAATGTGGTTGAGACATGTATCCTCACTTTGTGAGACACCTTTTATATGCATATTTGACACTTGCTCACACACTTTCCAAGTGAGCTCACAAGTGTTTTTATCTTTGGAGAGGTAGTCAGCCATTATCTCCTACCTTCACACCTCATCAAATTTTCCTATATTGGAAAGGCCACGATGTACATTACATGTACTCTCATTGTATATGATATATGTTTCTATTTGTACTAATTTCCTTTCACTTGTAAAAGGTTGTATTGTGCATTTTCATCATGGCTTATCTCAACATGGTATCAAAGAATTGATTTCACGTTCCTTCTCACATCTTAGTGATTTTGCACAAATATCTATCATTGGAGTGTCATGGAGTCAAATCATCTTTGTCATTGAATTTGGGAGGTTTGAGAAATGAAGAAATACTCTTCGTTTGGTAAAAAATGGTAATTTTCATTTTTCACTTTTTTTGGCCCCTATTTGTTTTCGAGGCTTTTTTTTGTAAAATAAACTTTTACAGGTTTTGGGAAAAAAATTTGTTCAAACATTTTGTCATTTGTCAAAATGTTTTAGCCATTGCAACCTCTTTAACAATATCTAGTGAAGGTTTATTTACTTTGCAGCTTTCATCCATAAGGTATTCCTCAATAATCAACAATATCCAAATAAGTTGATCTAAAGATTTTGGTGGCATGAAGATTATTTCTGTGTGTAGACATTTCCATTTCTTATGAGGCCAAGTATGTGGGAAAACTACCATTCTAGTAATAGAAGGGTGCATTAACATTGTGGCATCATCAATCTATGTCTTTCATGTTGTGTTTGTAGAGTTTGTTGAAGTATCCAATCCTCCAACACTCCATTTAGAGCCATTTTACTCTTGCAGGGCCCTTGCTGAAGGTGTTACCTACATTTTGGCATAAGTGCAAAGTATTAAATTCCAAGTAAGCTCTAAACATATCGCAAACACAAGCAAAGGTCACACACATTTGTGAGTCCTTGTCCAAAACCTTATTCCCTTCAATGGTTCAATTCATCTCCTCCATCTTGTCACCATGGCCCCATTGAGAAAAAGAAATAATCATTTCATGTAACATTTTGGCTCCACATTACAAAGGTTTATTTGTTGGCATTTCTTTCTTTTAGTTTCAACAATATGTAATGGTTCATCAAAGAATATTCATGAGTTCTTTGTTCTATGTTTTCTTCATTTGAAGGCAAGTAGAAATTTACTTCTAAGTTCACACCCATAGAATCAATCAACCACACTTGCAACACCATAGGTAGTCTTACCTTAAAATCATCAAAAGATATTCATAGATATTAGACATATGTGCCATATTGTTGGCATTATTTACAAGCTTCTTTGGTTTTCTTTGTGGTTGATCCACCCCACTCAATCTCAATTAATGAGCATTGAAAGTGTCATACTAAACAAGATTCCACGTGACTTATTTACCTATAGTTTCCTTCCAATAGTCAAAAAGATTGACCTATAGTTTTCTTCCAATAGTGAGAAAACTTGCTTGACCTACACATAGTGAAGGAACCATGCATGGGGAACCAACATGCCTTGCACATTATCTACCTAGCAACTATCAAACCTTCAACCACCAACTCAAGAAGTTAGCAACACACATTGACTAGGTCAAAGTCATTGGATCCTCTATGAGTATTTGAGAGGTCGTTGATATTTGAGTATTGGAGTAATCTCCTTGTAATTTGGTTAAAGATTTGCAACATTGTCATTGTATAATTAGCTTTTTTATATTAATAACATTTATTTTAATGTTGCAAAATTATAAAAACCATACTTTGTAAAGGTATAAGAGAGAGGATTTCTTTTTCTTTTTCTCATATTTTGTGTCCACAGAGGTGAACTTTGACAAATTTATAACCGTTCGAAGGCTATTTGTATCCCAATTTTAACAAGTAGTTGGAAAGCTAGATCCACTCTCACCTAAAACATTTTTTCAATTTTTTAGTGTAGATTGATTAAATTAGGCCATTTCATAAAAATGTTTTTGTAAAAACTTTTGATCAATAGCTCAAATTTGAGCACCATTTTTTACAGAAGAATGTTTAATATTTTCCTACTGTTAGCCCTTGTTGCATTCTAAAGTGCACTAAATTATAAAGTATCAAAACTGGGGCAGTCACTTAATATTGCATCAAGGGGGGTGTCTTGATTCATCCCTATGAGCAAGTTTATGAATCATGTCATGAACATTTCCATATTTCTCTTACTAGTATTATCTTTGAAAAGTTTCTAGGAATCACACCTTTGATCAATTTCACACCTTATTGAGCACTACATTTTATGGAGATGAACATTGTAGTATTATAATAAATATAAATTCTATTATTTATAATTAAAGTTCTTTTGTATTCCTGTGACATGCATTATGATCTCCTCACCTATTTCTACATATAAATCTAGAGATGCTTCATAACAAGCATGCAATGATTCCTTACAACAAGATATCCATACATATTTTCCAATATCGTATATTTAAAAGACATCATTAAGGACATCAATATTCTTTTTTAAATCTCTTTTATAGATTTTACAAATGCTTCATAGAGAGCTTCCAAAGATTCAATAGGACTTCATATAGAATTTAGACTGTAGCCATAGGATATGCACTAACATTCCACACTTCACATATTTTGTTCCTATTCCACATCACTTGTTGCATCAAAATTTAGAGGAGCTTCACAAAGAGGATGGAGAGGTTATTTCTAGTAGGATAGCACATGGAGATTTTGAGAATCATCTTATAGGTATGGATTCATAGTCACTTCTTTCTCTCTTCTAGGGAAGACATTCATTGTACATATAATTAAAAGTAGTCCTCAGAGGGTCATCATGAGTCCTTCCTTCTGTGACCTATTTTCTTCACTTGTGCACTCATTTTATCATTTTTCTTTGTTGGTGTAAATAGTGACTTTATCAAACTAGTTAGTTTATAGGATACCTAGAGAGGATCCTATTGACATTGCTAAAGTCTCCACTTAAGGAATTTTAGATTTTTATCTCACCTCATGTGATTTAGACATGTTTCCTTGATTTGTGAGATGACTCTTACATCCATATTTGACACTTTCTCATACACTTGTCAAGTGAGCTCACAAATGTTTCATCTTTGTAGGTATAGTTAGTAATTGTCTTCGACCTTATCACCTTATCAACCTTTCCTATATAAGGAAGGTCAATCTACACATTATGTACACTCTCACAATATATGATATATATTGTTATTTGTCCTAATTTAATTTCATAGAAGGTTCTATTGTGCATTTTTATTCTAGATTATCCAAACATCTCGATGTGATTCATCCTTTAATGCTCAACTGCATTGCATGCAATGTGAATGGTACTTTGTTTATCATATCAAGAAGAGTATGACTATCAAGTGATAGAGACAAACTTAGTCGCAATATGTTGAATCCAAAAAACCTTTTTGACGGTAAGAGATACACATTCATGCTTAGTATTACTAGATTATTATATAATATTACTTTTCTTCTTGCAATACAATTTAACTAGACCCAACCCAAGAAAATAAAATTCTAAAATGAACTTCCATGATTCAATATCACCTACCAAACATCAGTCAATGAATCCTACTATTTGTGAAGCTCCTAATTTGTATTGAATGCTAAAATGTGTAGTTCCCTAAATATACCTTAGAATGTGATCGGCTACCTTCCAATGAATCTCATTAGGATCATGGGAATAATGGGACATGATCCCAACACCAAAGTTTGTATCAAATGTGTGTGTGTGTGTTTGTGTCAAATACAAGAAACCAACCACAAGCTATCTATTTAAAGTGACATCAATGCTAAGGTGTATTTCTAGTGGTAGTCAAAGTTACATCATGTAGAGGATGGGATTTTTCACCCTTGTGGTGATGAACCTCAAGTGACAAAACTACCTTCTCTCTACCTCACTTAAACTGGCGCTAAAGGTGATCCAGGGGATGAAAATACAAAACTAAACTAACAAGCTATGAATAAGACTCATGAACGACTATGTTAGGTCTATATCCCAAAGACAAGCGTGCATAACTAGGACACCAACATAGCACACTAACGTCCTATATAGACAAAGCACAAAAACCGTAAAAAAGAAATAGATATGATTAAACTACTAAACAAATGATATGATAATAAAATAAACAAACGATACATAATGCAAAACACCAAAATAAGATAAGAGAGGATGAGGGAAGATTACAATCGGTCTACAATTGAAGCCTCCTGCAATATAAGTGTCTTCCCATGATTACAAACTTGCACATAAATAAGAAAGGAAAATATTAGGGGTTGTGTTTATAGGCTTGCCTCAGTCAAACCCTCATTTCGGTGTTTCCACCTCCACAAACAACCCAGATAGTAGCAACAATAGGAAGATAAATGATAAAGAAAGACAACAAGATATAAAGATAATAGGATAATGAGATAATAAGATAATGAGAACTCCCCTTCAACACCTGAGAAGTTTATTCTTGAAGGCTTGAAGGTGAACACCCAAGAAACTCTAAACATTGCAACAATGGTGGATGATAATCACTACAGAAACTTGTAAAAGATGTAGAAAGATATGTCAATAGCTTGGAAACTTGCTAAAACAATCAAGAAGTCCTTAGAAAGTCTCAAAATGTAAGAGATATAGGCATTGGAAGGAATCCCAACATCGGTGGTTGTGGACAAAGTCGCTACGAACTCTTTCAGGCATAGACATAATGCTCAAACAGCCACCTGTGGACTGATAGATTTGTGGGATGCTAGTGCAACACGCAGACGTCTCTATAGCGTGCTAGAGTCCATCGATCAACTAGTCAACATGGTCGCTAGAAGAAAAGTTCTAAGCTGACAAGGCAATCCATGTGGACAAAAAGGACAAATGAGGCGATGCATGATTCTAATCAACTTAAAGTGAAGGCACTTATGTGATGTGGAATTGCATGGGGTGCAATTCATGACGTTACATTTTCCCCCCACTTTTGCAAGCATATCTTTATCAAGAAATGCAAAGATAAAGTAGACAAATGTTATCAATATTCGCGAAGAGGAATCAAAATTCATTGAATAGACGCAGTTTCCCCCAGCTAGATAAACTTGGGATAGAATTAGACTTTGCTAAGCTATTTCATGACAAACACGTCAATTGCAGTACAACATGTTAAATGAAAAAGAATTAAAATGCCGAATAGATAAGATAGTGTAATAAAAAGAAAACCTCCTTAATGGAGGAAAACCCCTATTACATTCAATATATGGAATAGTAGCTTCCATGGTAAAAGAGATTGTTCCAGTATGGGTAGAAAAGTGTATTATGGTAGATAGCCATAGGATAGGACGATGATTTGTAAGATTTTGTCAGTATGGATAGCAAGTTTTATTATGCTAGATAGCCATACAATTAGGCGAGACTTCATCGACATGAATAGAAGAATGCTAAATAGTCTTGCAATTGGGTGAGATTTCATCGACATGAATAGAAAAATGCTAGATAGTCATATGATTGGGTGAACGTAGATTGATTTAATAAGAAGTAGATTGGCCCCCACAAAAGGCAACAAGATAAATAGAATTGATCGAGTGGTTTGGCCCCCACCAAGGTAAACAAGATAAATAAAATTGATCAAGTGGTTTGGCCCCCACCAAGCCAAAAAAGAATGCTAAGAAGTGGATTGGCCCTCACAAAAGGCAACAAGATAAATAGAATTGATCGAGTGGTTTGGCCCCCACCAAGGTAAACAAGATAAATAAAATTGATCAAGTGGTTTGGCCCCCACCAAGCCAAAAAAGAATGCTAAGATAAATAGATATAAATGCCAAATGCAAATTATGTATATATGATAGCCCCCCCTTAGAATGGTATGCATGAAAGGAAAGTCATTCTAAGGAGAAGAAATGTTGTGTCATGTCAACATAGAAAGATGTTTCTATGAAATGTCAGCTTCGACAGATGACACATTAGACCCACAACATCAGCAAAAATGCAAGAACATAGGGGGATCTAATTATTTGGGGTCAGAACCCATAGCAGGAAGATAAAATATGTAATAGAGTTGTAGATGGGTGTTTCATCATAATGTCAAAGTTCTTGGATTTGAAGAAGATCACATGAAGACAAAGATAAAATAAAAATTTGGGTCAATATGGAAGAAGGCCTAAATGTCCCCAACGCTTTGCATCATACCCAAATATCAAAAAGCAAGATACGACAGATAGAAGAAGTAGATAAACGATAGAAGAAGTTATACAATAGAAAATCTCATGTATCTGAGCACCTATGGAGTAAGTTGGGTCCTCCACGAGAGCACAACAAATCAAGATAATCAACCTCTTGTTTCCAAACACACACGGAGTAACCTAGATCCTCTAGGAGGGAACAAACATGTAAAGAAAGCACGGGGGAACATATTAATGAACACACGCTATGGTACAAGATAAAGGAAGGTAGTTCCCTAGAACCCTTCAATGATTGGGTCATCATCCTCCCAATATTTATCATACGGGTAATGAGGGCAAGACTGAAGTGAAACAATCATAAGGGCAACACAGGTAGCTCACCAGCAACAAGGGAAAGGGGAGAGGCTATGGCAACATCTGTGTCCACAAGATCAAAATAGGTAAGAGTCAACGACCACGTGAAGGTCATAGACAACATCAGGATATCCTCTAGGGAGTCGAACAAGCATGCCTTTGTAGAGGAAACATGTGACTTAGTCTGAGAAGGCAAGGCAAGAGTGAGACTATCAGCCTCAACAAGAGGGGCAATGAAAAACTCAGGAGAAGGCGGGCCTTCTCAACAATACAAACAAAAACAAGCACTGAAGCATACAAAGAGATAGGTGAGGACCATACCAGAGTCAATTTGTGCTAATGAAAACTCTGGAATGGGGCCCTACTCAAATTTTCATTTAGGTTATGTAGGAGGCATTGGTTGTCTATCAACCATAGTAGGTTGGAGAACCCCAAGAAAGCTTTGATGAAGAAGCGACTGCAAAACAATGGGGTCAGATAAAGCTACACTAGACACTACCTATGTGTGTAACATATCCAAAGGTCAAGACAACAGAGGTACGTCTGACAATGAAGTGATAAGAGGCAGCTCTAGGGAAGGAGCAAGGAAGACCTGCAACCATTTAGGGGGAGGTTCATCGATAGGCCCTGAAATAATCAAAAGCAACACTGAAGATGATGCATAGATTAAAATTGTTGAAGAGACAAGACCTGATACAATAGGAACAGGTGTCGAAGGTGCACTACTAGAATGCAAGGCAACATCTCATTCTCGATCCATGGCCCATTGATAGTGCTTAAGCTCATATGCATGTTGATTGCAACGAAGATGAGTACCAAGAGCTGAAGCATGAGAAGATTCAAGAGCATCATTATCCATAGGAAAGGCCTCTAAAACCATGTTGGGGATAGTAGAAGGCCCAACTGATGGGACAAGAGGTAAACTCGAGATAGGAACTACATTCACAACAACAGGCATCCTACCTCACTTTGCTCAAGAAGTAGTTGGAGGAATAGTGAGTGCCTGCACAGGCTGTGAAGTAGGAGCAAGTGGTAAAGGATGAGCATGAGGAGAATGCTTCCTCTTCTCATATCAAGAAGACTAAGGGATATCAATCATGATCGAGAGATCAAAGGGAGGGAAAGCTGCAAACATTGATAGTGTGGGTGTCTTTCCCTTGTCTGCACTAGGTGCAGTCACAAGAATAGAGGACACCACTAAAGGCTGTGAAGTCTTGGGTGGACAAGGAGGTATATTCAAAGGAACATGCTTAATCTCAACCCCTGATGATGAAGGCTCATAAGGAATTACCCGCTCCAACACAGAAATAGATGGAGCAGAGGTCTATGCAAGAAGAGGCAACAAATAGCTAGGCTAAATAGATTTAGGGGCCAACTCCTTTGTCTTGTATTGATAATATTATTTGTACATCAAGTCACCATGGGGAAGCATGGGCCCCACCAGAGTAGGCCAAAAATGATCTAATGAAAAATCTCCATAGGCTACCAGAGATCGATATCCAGTATCCTAGATGACATGCACCGAACCTTCATGAGGAAACTTCATGCACTTATGAATCACTGAAGGGACTGCATCCATAGAAATCAACTAAGGAATACCTATTTTAACTAAAAAAAGGTCTGATTTAGGAATGATAACAAATGTAGATGGCATAGCCTTGGGTCCACAAGGACCGTCAAGGTGATACTGCCCAAAGGAGAAAGAGGCAACCCATTATGCATTTTCAAAGTTGCCCTACACTCATCATATCTTGGCTTATTCCATCCATTGACAAACAAGGTCTCCTCTATGATGACATCAACTCTGCACAAAGGGTCAACCATCACACTTGTAATAGTTTGACCATTGAGCTTTGTAGGGATGTACATAGGAGTAGGCTCTCCACACTATGTGGCATCCAAAAGGGTGAATGATATATCAGATACTTTCAAATTTTGGCTAGGAGGTAAGATCAGAGTGATAGTAACCATATTAATAAAAGGGCCACCATTTGGCACTAAATTTGATGCAAAGATAAAATTGAACAAATTCAGAGGGAACGGATCTGTGTAGATTTGCAACTCACTATTTTCTCTGTCGACAAACTTGTTGGATTTATGCTTTCTATCACCGAACTTTATATCTCCAATGTTGATGTGGTCCTGGACTATGTGTCTAAGACGATAACAACACTCAGTGTCATGACCATGTACACGATGATATTGACAAAATTTAGAACCATCATACCAATGAGGGTATGGTTTGTTTTCAAGCAGAGGTCTAATATTCAAAAGGGTTATGAGATTGTCTTTCAATAACCTTAGCATTATACTCAAATAGGAATCATTCAACTTGGTGAAGACCCTATTGCACTACGGTTCCTGTGTAGAAACTATCGGAGGAGTAGCTATGACATTAGCCACAACTTTGTTCTTTTTGGACCCTTTTGTGGATATGCCTGCAAATGTACCAATACGAGGGTTCAAAGAAGATTGTCTGAACTAAGTCATCGTATGCTGGTAGTCAGTGAGTGTAGAACGCAGATTAACAAAGTTCTGATAATGATTAAGAGATAATTTCTCCCTCAATGTCGGCTGAAAATTTTTTATAATCATCCTTTGCAAATCACTATCTAGTAGGGAAAAGGGGATCCTAGTAGAGATAGACTGATACTGAGAAATGAAATCTATAACTCTCTCATTTGGCTTTTGTTTACAATGAACAAGGTCTGCAATAGTGACCTTACTACCAATGTAAGCCTGAAACCACTTGAGGAAAAGATTCATAAGCTAGTCAAACCTCTAGATGGAGTGATCAGGTAATGAACTATACCACTCTAATGCAGTCCCCTTAAGAGAGTGCGAGAATAGTTTGAGTAAGACAAAATCCATACTGTGGTAGTCGCTACACATGGTCATGAATGAATCAATATGTACATTGGGATCTCCATCACCATCAAATTGATCAAACTTTAATGACTCAGCCCATTGGGGAAGGATGGTATTAAGGATGGTGATGTTGAGCAGGCTCTTACAATAATAGGCTATCATCAAAGACTGGCCAGAGGAAGATCCAAGGTTCATAAGCTACAACTACAATTGTCCCATGTTCTGCATATGGTGTTTAGGACAGGATTAGCAGGTGGCGAAGGAGGAGAGGAGCTCCATGTGCACCACCACCTCCAAAAACACTGACATGAGTATTGGTACCACCACTAGGGATGGCACCAACACTTGGACCAACATTGACATGAGTGGTATGCCCGACAATGGAAGTTATGGTGGAACTGCTAGCCATGCCAATATAACCCAGGGGAATGATAGAAGCATTGATGCTAAGAATGGTGGAGTCAACCATATGCAATGTCATCCCAGATATATCAACACCAAGCTGAGAACCATAGGTGTCAAATTGGTTGTCCTGAGGAGAAGTAATAGCAAAGGGTACATGATTCTTAATGATCATAAACAATGCTCTCATCTCTAGGTCTCTTCTATTTAAGATCAACATGTCTTTCAGAGTGTTCACAACACTTCTAGCCTAGGGGAGAACATTCTCTCAGTTTAGAAAACCCTCAAAGTCTCTCAAGTTTTACTCTAACATGTTAATCTAGTCAAACTCAATAGTAATAGCAGAATCATGATCAATAGTAGGAGGAGAAGATGGGGGAGAATTTCTTGGGGATTTATTTTGAGAATTCAATTGTGAATTAGGTGGAGAAGGAACCCCTATAAAAATGGTCCTAATAGGGTGAGAAGCTATAAATTCATTTGGGTTAGGAAGCAGATCGTTAAAAATTGGTCCTAGCCAAGGAGGACTATACCAATTCATTGGAATACTTTTCTTAGAAATCCTTCTTACAACAACTCTTGTGGCAGTCTAGGTCATAAAGCTCGTGGACAAGCTCCACAACACTTTGACCACACTACAAGGATGTCACAAGTATACAATGCTCAGTGATGAAGGAAGGTGGTTTAAATTGCGTTTAAAGTTAAGATGTGTTTATGTTTGTCTCTTTGTTTTAAATTTTTACTTTACTATAATTTTTCAAATAAAATTATGTAACAAAGACTAAATAAAATGATAGCACAACCGGTTCATGTCGGATTCACCAAAATGTAGAGGAAAGGATTTTTCACCCTTCAGGTGATGAGCCTCAAGGGACAAACCTACCTTTGCTCTACCTCACTTAAAATGGCGCTAAAGGTGAGCCAAGGGATTAAAATACAAAACTAAACTAACAAGCTATGAATAAGACTCCCAAATGACTCTATTAGTTCTTTATCCTCGAGATGAGCACACAGAACTAGGACACCAACGCAGCACACTAACATCCTATACAAACAAAGCACAAAAACTATATGAAAGCGACATATACGATTAAAATACTAAACAAATGATATGATAATAAACTAAGCAAATGATACAAAATGTGAAATGCCAAAATAAGATAAGAGAGGACAAGGGAATCTTACAACTAGTCCATGATTGAAGCCTCCCGAAATATAAGTGTCTTACCATTATTACAAACATGCACAAAAATAAGAAAGGAAAATGTCAGGGGTTGTGTTTAGAGGCCTACCTCAGTCAGACCCCCATTTCAGTGTTTCCACCATGATGAACAACCCAAATAGTGGCAACGATAGGAAGATAAATGATAAAGAAAGACAACAAGATAACAAGATAATAGGATGATGAGATAAAAAGATAATGAGAACTCCCCTTCAATGCCATAGAAGTTTATGCTTGAAGGATTGAAGGTAAACACCCAAGAAACTCTAAAAGTTGCAACAATGGTGGACGATAATCACTAGATAAACCTGTAAAAGATGTAGAAAGATATGCCAACAACTTGGAAAAATGCTAAAACGATCAAGAAGTCCTTAGAAAGTCTCAAAATTCAAGAGATATAGGCATTGAAAGGAATCTCAACATCGTTAGCCGCAGATAGAGGCGTTATGAACTCTACCGGGTGCAGGCGTAATGCTCAAATGACCACATGTAGATTGACATATTCACGGGATGCTACAATAGTGCGGATGTCTCCACGACACGCCAGAGTCCATCAGTCAACTAGTTAGCATGGTCGCTAGAAGCCAAGTTCTAAGCTAACAAGGTAATCCATATGGACAAAAAGGACAAGTGAGGCAATGCATGATTCCAATCAGCTTAAAGCAAAGGTGCTTATGTGACGTGGAATTCCATGGGGTGCAATTTACAACGTTATACATCATATTGAAATGGAGTAGCCTTTGGCTTATAATCGACCATGTTATTGATGTATGGCCTCACCCTCAATATAATTAAAACCTATAGATCAAGAAAGACATTGAGAAACCCAAGATTCATCAGACTTATCCATCATTAAGTGTCACATACCTTTAAGCATGGAGAAATTATTAATGAGAATGAAATCATCTACATATAAGACTAGTATCAAAATATTAGCTCTATATCTTTGAATATACATGGTGTGATCAAAGTGGAAATGTGTGATAACAAATACAATTGGGAAACCATCTATCTTTTCATACCAATACCAAGGGGCTTGTTTTTAGACCATACAAAAAACATCATATGTAGACTAAAAATAAGAGAAGGATCTCATTTGAATCTTCGATTTTTCTCCATGTATGTCTCCTTATGAATATCATCATGCAAGAAAGCACTCTATATACACATCTAGAAAATAGGGCATCCCTAAGATACAACAAGAAAAATGACAAGGAAAATAGAGTCCATATTGGCTATAGGTAAAAATTTCTCTAAGTAATCAATACCATCTACCTATGAAAAAATTGTACTATTATTAAATTCCTTATACTTTATAATGGAACCATCTACTACATACTTTGTATAGTACATGCTTGCACCAAACCATGTTTCTTCTCTTAAAAAGAGAAAACAAATCCCATGTATGATTTTTCATCAAGGAATAATATTCCTCATCAATAGTATATTCCTTCTCTATAATTCTAGAAACTTTTGAAAAAATCTACATATTACTATATAGTATGACTCAAAAGATTGGTGTTGGAAGTTTGGAGAGAGTATGACAAGAGTTCATAGGATCAAAAACTAAATATCTAACATCCTAAACAATATTGTGAGCCTATTGAGGAAAAAAAATGAGTAGTAACCCTAGGAAAATTTAGTTGTGTAGGGGGTGGTGGTATAGAAACATCCAATGAAGTATCCTCTAGTGTATGAGTATTGTCATGAGATGAAGAAGAAAGAGCTAGTCGTGAGGAAGACTAATTATGGGAAATATTTATCAAAGTAGACATCTCGTGTGAGAAACTTAAATAACCAATAAGCCATCATGTCCTCACAATAGTCAACAAAAATGAATAGTTGGCTCTTCTCCATTTCCTTGCAATGACTATCTAGTATAAATTTCCAAGCCTTACTAGAAAATAACCCAAAGAAGGAAATATTCGGATTGATATTAAACCAAGCTTATTTTGGAATGATATTTGGATTTTTTTTGTGGAGTGTACAAATCTAAATATAGTTAGCACAAATTATTTATTCAACCCAAAAATATGGGGCCATGGACTGAGATTGAAGTATAAAATTATTCATCTTCCTTAATGATCTATTCTTTTGTCCAATACCATCATTTAATTGAGTTATGTGTAGACACCTAAAACTTGATTAATTTGATTGATTGACTTTAGCTATCCCAAGCGCATTTAATCAAATAATTATGTATTATTTAATTAATTGACAATGTTTCCTTCTAGCTAATTAATCTTATTAATTACGCTATATCCCCCCTTTAATTAATTATTTGACAACCATACATCAATTAATTAATTAAATTTGACCCTTTTCCTCTATTAAATAAATCAAATGCAATTTGATTATTTAATCCATGTTGACTTTTTCCTCTTAAATTCTCTCATAGAATTAATTAATTATATTTCTCCACATGTCTCCTAACCTTAACCCCTCCTCTAACCCTTCTCCTAACCCAATCCACCTAGCTAACCAAGGGTTTAGTCAACCCTATCCCTTAATCCTAACCATATGTCTACACATTCCCAAAATATCTCAATATTCCCTAAAATATCCCAAATTTCCTAAAATTTGGGGTAAATGTCTTTGAATTTGGGGAAAATTTCCTAAAATTTGGTAAAATATCCCAAATTTTCTCAAACATGGGAATAACATGATTATTCAATCTCTTTTGGAATAGAACCTTCCAATTTGGGTGGTTTACTCCCAAATAGGCATGTGTCCTCATGGACACATGTCATTTCTTCCAATGACACATGTCCTTCTTAAGGACACATGTCATTCTCCCTCATGACACTTGCCCTTCTCAATGACACATGTCTCATTCTCATGCCCTTCCATCTCCCATTCAAGCCTATTTAAACCCCCTATTTTTACTTCACAAATCATCCACTTTTATTTTCATAACCTCATAATGCAGAAATGCTCACTCACTCTTTTGCATAAACATATCCATTTAGAATAGAATTTTGTATCACATCTTGCATAGTTTTCCATCTTGCATTCACTACCATGGAGCAGAATCAAGTATCTATCATATAGCAAGCACACATCAAATCAAGGGACAATCAAATCAAAGAAGGAAAATGGAGTTTTCATTTTAATTACTTTTTTATCCTGTTTATCTACTTTTCTTTCTTCCTAAATGTTTTAGTCTTGAGTGTGGTTGAGATATGTGTTTGTCATTTGCTTAGTTTATCTTTTCAATAGTTTACATTCACATTTTTCTGCATACAATATGAAACAAAACATTTATATGAATTTCATACTTAGTACAATAGTCTTGAAATTTTCGGTTCACATATTCTCCCAATATTTGTGTAGTTACCAAATAGAAGAACCTAATTGCTTCACTATGAACACCTTGAATGTATTGAAAGTGGAAACCACATCACTCTTGTACTTGAGAAAGTACATCCATGTGAAATAAGAGTAATCATCAATGAAGGTAAGAACATACGTAACTCTTGAAAAAGGAGTGAAAAATATACAAGGTAAAAGAATAATGGGCTATACCCTTAGGAAAGGTTATTGACTATGTTTTCCAAGAACACAACCTTGATAGGTTTCCTTTGTCCATGAAACCTTAGGAAGGCCAAGTACCATCTCCTATGTGTTGGGAAAATGGTGTCTCAACCTTGTATTTACATAAGGTTACTGTTTATAATAAGTTTTCATTTGGGCATGAAATGGTGTGAAATTCTCCTTGAAGCTTCTAGTTGGCTAGATAAGCATTCTGGTAAAGTTACGTTGCAAGATCACAACTAGTTTTGAAGATATTAATTTTTTTGTTTTGGAGGGGTCCAATGAATGGTTTAAATTTGATTTTGAGGAATTTAGAGGCCCCTAAATGCCCTGAAAAGTGGGCTTAAATGGCATAGTGGTTTACAAGACAATATACCACTTTGTGAGCTTTTTGGCGCTTCAAACGGTTTGTCAACCGGACACACGCTTCTCAAGTTATGGCCTCTAGAAGTTTGTACTTCTAAAATAGGAAATATCAAATACATCGAACATGTGAATGAGCTATAAAAGGGAGGGATGTGTGTTGATGTGTGTTTTAACATGTCATAGGGCATCTAGAAGGGAGATAAGGTCGGCTACACCTTATTGGTTAGTTTTAGCCCATGGTTTTGTAATACCGTTTGAAGGTTTCTTGTATTGTATCTCCTATATATGAGGTGTGTGAGATAGAGGTTATGTGTAAGAGTCTTATAGCTATTGTGTTACCTTTGAATCTTTGATTAGTGGTACTCCTGCGAAGAGATTGCTCTGCAAGTATATTCTAATTTGTCTTGATTGTGGAATAATATATATTGGGTGGCCTTTGGAGTATGGGGTTTTTCTCCCAAAAGGGTTTTCCCCATGTAAATCATTGTGTTATGATTTGAATGTTATTATATTTATTTCTATTTTTTGTAACTGATGTGACAATCTGTAAAAAAAATTGCATTACCCTCCTCTCAAGGTTAGTGTAGGAATTTCTTATGTTACTTAACTGCCTTACAAGTGGTATCAAGCTTGATTACCTTTGGTTTCAGTTGTGGGTTGTTGGATTTTTTGAAATAATCCAGATTTGAGTGGGAGCTTTTGCAAAAGACACTTTTTGATCTTGTTGCAGGAATTTCCAAATGGCAAGTTCGTCAGGGAAAATAGAGGTGGAGAAATTTAATGGGACAAATTTTGAGATGTGGAAGCTAAAGATGGAAGATCTGTTAATAGATCGAGATCTATGGGATGTTGTTGATGTGAATGTCCAAAGGCCCTTAGATCCTACTGCGGCAGCTCAATGTGATGTTATGGAATGAAAAGCCAAGGGTCTAATCAAACTGTGTTTGGCAAACTTTGTTTTGATCAATATCCACAAAGAAAACACTACAAAGAAGCTATGGACTAAGCTTGATGAAATGTATCAAGCGAAATCTTTATTAAATTAGATTTTCTTGAGGAAGAAATTGTATTCCTTGAAGATGGAAGAGGGTGGACGAGTTGCAGACCACCTGGAAGCATTCAATGTGTTGGTGGCTCAATTAGTATCTATCAGTGTCAAGATGAACAAAGAGGAGAAATGCTAGATCTTTCTTTGTTCTTTGCCTAATTTGTGGAATTCTCTTGTTATGGCTATCGGTAGTACTTCTATTTTTTTGAAGTCTAAAGATGTGGTGGGTGCCCTACTTGGTGAAGAGATGCAAAGGAAGGTATCCCATAGTTCGAAGGAAGCCCTAACTGTTCGTGGAAGACCTAAGGAGAAAGACAAGAAGAATGAGAAGTGCAATAAGTCCAAATCGAGAGGGAGATAAAAATCTCCTAGAAAGTCCAAAGTCAAATGCTGGAATTGCAGTAAACCAAGTGACATCCATAAGGAATGCAAAGAAGAAAAGAAGAAGATCGATTCTGAGTCTGAGTCTGAGAAGGAAGATGGTGATGCATTTATAGCAGCTTTGGCGACTCATGTAGGTAATGATGCTTGGTTAATTGACTTAGGTGCATGTTTTCATATGACTGCGAATAGAGATTGGTTTTCTAAATATGAAGAATTTAATGGAGGTAAGGTGTACTTGGGTGATGATTCACATTTAGACATTGTCCATTGAGGTAAAGTTAAAATCAAGTTTTCTGATGGTAGAATAAAAAGGATTAATGGTGTGTTGCATATCCCTAGTTTAAAATGAAATCTGTTATCTATGAGCAAACTGATAGATGCGGGTGTGCGGGTAGTCTTTTCTGAAGTAGGATGTAAGATGATTAAGGGTGCTATGGTAATTTCTAGAGGTGTCAGGTTTGACACTTTGTATAAGATAGATGCATACACTATTGAGTGTAATAGCACTTCTGTAAAAAGTAAATCTATGGAAGATTTGAGGGTTTTGCCTTCAACAGATGGAAATGGTTTTTAAGTACCTAAGGGTGCTCTTTGTTCTAAAGCAAAGTTGCCTACAGAGAAGACTATGTTATGGCACCAGAGGCTTGGCCACATTGGAGAAAAGGGTCTAAGGACCTTGAAAAATAAAAACCTTGTTGAAAGTTTGAATGATTGTAATATTGACTTTGATTTATGTGAGCATTGCATTTATGGAAAACAAAACCACGTTCAATTATACTCGAGTTCTCATAAAACTTGTGGTGTTTTGGATCTTATTCATTATGATTTGTTTGGTCCTGTAGACGTTCCTTAGATTGGAAAATTCATATATTATGTTTCATTTATTGATTATTTTAGTAGAAGGACATGGGTATATTTTCTAAAGAATAAATTTGAAGTTTTCAGTCGATTTAAAGAATTTAAAGCAATGGTTGAGTTGCAGACTAGAAAGAAAATTAAATGTTTGAGGATTGATAATGGCGGTGAATTTTGCTCTAATGATTTTGATAGATTTTGTAAAGACTGTGGCATTAACAGACCGAAGACAACTCTGTATTCTCCACAACAGAATCAAGTTGCAGAAAGAATGAACAGGACACTGATGGAGAAGGATAGGAGTATGTTGAGTGGTGCTGGTATAGAACAAAAGTTTTGGGCTAAAGTTGTTGCCACTACTTGCTACCTGATTAACAAGTCTCCTAGATCAACCATTGTTGATAAAACGCCTATGGAAGCATGGTCGGGTCACAAGCCTTCATTGAGACATCTTAGAGTTTTTGGTTGTGAGGCATATGTACATGTGCCAAAGGAGAAGCGAAAAAAGTTGGAGAACAAGGCTGTGAAATGTATCTTCATCGGGTATAGTTATGGTGTGAAAGGATACAAGCTTTGGGACCCTGTTGCACAAAAGGTGATTCATAGTAGAAGTGTTTTTTAAAGAGAAATTAAGTCTCCTTTTGTTACATTGTAGCCAGAACAGACTAAAAAGGAAGATGTGATTCAATTTCCTTCTACACCTAATAGAGTTGAATCGAGACCCCTAGATAGGCAATAAGTTGAGGAGAGCTCGTCTAGCTCTGAATCTTCAGAAGAGGAGGAAGAACCTCCAACTCAGCTTGTTTGAAGGTCTACAAGACATAGACAACCACATGAAAGGTATTCACCTGATGATTGGAGATGTATTTTTGCTTTGAATACTAATGTGGATGAACCCAAATATGTAGAAGAGGCATTAGATATGAATGATGCATAATCTTGGAAGATTGTTATGGAAGAAGAAATGGCAGCTTTGAAAAAGAATGATACATGGGATCTTGTACCATTGTTTGGAGGACGGAATCTTGTTGGTTGCAAATGGGTGTTTAAGAAAAAGATTGGTTCAAATGGAAGCATTGAGAAGTATAAAGCAAGGTTGGTTGCAATAGGCTACTCTCAGGTTGAGGGTGTTGATTATGGAGAGATACTTTCTCATGTTGCCAAAATGGCATCCTGATGCCGGAGCATCCAGGAGGGCAAATGAACAAAGGAGGACACCAAGGACTAAGGAGAGTGATATGACATCACTAGAGGTCAATTGGAATGTTTTGAAGCCTATAATGGTCTATTGTAATGTTGAATTCAATAAATTATGTAAAAATCCTAAAGGTCCTGATAAAGGCCTAAGGACCAAAATGCAATGTAATAGGATGATGGAGTCTAGATAGGTTGGATAGGAGTTTATTGTGATTTAATGATCTTATTATGTCAAAATAAGTTGAATGGGATAGGTTTTAGTTGATTAAAAGTATTAGAAATAAAGTTGAAAATTCAAATTTTGAATTTCAACAACTAGTTCCAGTTTTGGTGGGAAATAAGTTTTAGAGTTGTTTTGACATTTTAATCACTTGGATTAGTTGGAGATTGGTTGGAGTTGGTTGGGGAAGGTCTTATAAAGTCTCTAAAGTAATTTTTGTGTGGTTGGATGATGCTGGTACGGACTTGTACGGACTGTCTCAGAAAATTAATTTAAAAACTCTTTATTTGCTGTCAAATCCTTGTTTTTTCATGCTTTCTTTGCATTGAAAGGCTAAGGGATCATCATTGCTGTACATTGGGGGTTTATTGGTTATTCCTTTCATGTATTGAGTGCATTTTTGAAGTCTTGAAAGTATCATATTTTTATTTATTGCTGACTGTCCCAGAAAAGACAGTGATTTTTTCACTAATTTGTGAATTTCCAAGCATGTAAGGATCCATCCTATGAATGTACAGGTCTGATTCTCATAGGATGGATGAAAAATAACATGTACAATAGTTTACTAACCCATTATTGACAGGAAGGAGTGAAGAGTGCAGGTGTACACCATGAAAGTTGCATGAAAGTTGAAGAAAAGTGACTGGAAATGAGTGAAAATGAAGGCTAGAGTGTAGCAGCAGAGAATCTAATTGAACAAGGGGGGTATTTTATGCATTGAAGTGTCTAGACACACCATTTTAAAGGTTTTTGAACTTTGGTTGAGCCTTGGAAGTGATTGGAAGTGATATTTCTAGAAAGCCCTAGGGAAAAGGGTGATTTAGTGAGGTTTTTGGGTGTTTGGGTATCTAGGAGTGCAACCAAGACCTAAGACCTAAAAAATCCTTGGTTTGGGAACATAATAAGAGACTGTAAAAAAGGTTTTAATCTGGTGTTAAGTTTTGTTGGTACTTCCTTTGTAAAGTGGGTGGTTTTTAAGGCTAAAAAGGGGCACATTTGAGGACAGAAAAGGGTCCGTCCAAAACAACCTATATTGGTTTTCTGATATGTTGTGTAACATCCAAATGGGTGTCTAAATATGTAATTTTTTTGTCAAGTGTTTTGGGATGATTTGGAGAAAAGTTGAAAATACCCGATTTGGAGGCTACAAGGAATAGAGCCTAGAAGAGCAAGTTTGGTTTATGAGTTTGAGTCTGAGTTTGGGGGTGTGTAGAACCTTGTCTTATGGTGTTTGGGATGTGTTAAGACCAATAGAGGTGTTGGAACAAACCATTTTGATGTTATCCTTGGTTGGGTGTGTTGAGTTGAGTTTGGTTTTGAATCACCTAGCATGTAGAGGATCCTTTGATGTGTCTCCTTGAGTTGATTTAATCCTTAGGGAGAGTTCCAGAGTTGATCTCTCTCTGCATCACATCCATTAGATTTTTGCTTTCTATTGTTGCTGCTTATGATTTAGAGGTTGAGAAAATGGATGTGAAAACTGCTTTCCTTCATGGTGATTTGGAGGAGGATATTTATATGACACAGCCAAAGTACTATGTCATGAAAGGTAAAAGTAATTTAGTCTGTAAATTAAAGAAATCCTTGTCTGGCCTCAAACAGAGTCCTAGGATGTGGTACCATAAATTTTATACATATGTGTTGAGTTTGGGATTTGAGCGTTCTAAATCAGATCACTATATTTATTATAAAACTGATTGTGATCATTTCTTGTACATTGTATTGTATGTTGATGATATGTTATTCATTGGTAAAGAGAAAGGTATAATTTCATAACTAAAGTCTCAGTTCGCTGCTAAATTTGAAATGAAAGATCATGGTGCAAGGAAACACATTCTTGGGATGGAAATTATAAGAGATAGAGTGAACAGAAAGTTATGGCTAGGCCAGAGTAAGTATGTGAATTCAATGTTGCAAAGGTTCAACATGGAGGATTGTAGACCTTTGTGTGTTCCTTTTATAGTTGGAATGAAATTATCTATTGCAGATTGTCCTACGTCCCCATAGAAGATGGAAGACATGAGCAGAGCGCCTTACCAAAGTGTAGTTGGAAGTTGGACGTATGCTATGGTCTGTACTAGACCAGACATTGCCCAAGCAATGGGAGTTTTGTCCAAATATATGTCTAATCATGGTAGAGTTCATTGGGATGCAGTCAAACGAGTCTTCACATATTTGAAGGGTACCTCAGAGTACTCTTTGTGTTATCATGGTAATTCAATTGGAGACGTGATTTCCCTTGATATTCATGGTTATGTGGATTTAGAATGGGCAGATGATATTGATAGCAGAAGATCCACCAGTGCTTATGTGTTTACTTTATTTGGTGGTGCAATTAGTTGGATGAGTAAGCGATAGGTTGTGGTTTCTTTGTCCACTACTAAAGCAGAGTATATGGTAGCTACTAATGCTTGTAAAGAGGCCATTTGGCTTAAGAGACTGTGTTCAGACATTGGAATAGAACAAGGAGTTGTGACAGTTTATTGTGATAGTCAGAGTGTGATCTTCCTAGCTAAGAACCTGACATTTCATGCCCAGACCAAGCACATTGATGTTCAATATCATTTTTTCAGAGATATGGTCGAAGATGGCAGGATGAAGTTGGTTAAGGTAGAAACTTTGATGAATGTTGCAAATTCTTTAACTAAAGTTGTGAGCACATAGAATTTCAGATGGTGCTTGGAGTCTATGGGCCTCATGGCCCCTAGAAATTGATTTATTGTGTTGATACTCCCTTTGCTCTTGTAAGGTGTTCGACAAGTGGGAGATTTGTTGGGAAAATGGTGTCTCAACCTAGAATTTACATAAGGTTACTATTTATAGTAAGTTTTAATTTGGGCACAAAATGGTGCACAATTCTCCCCGAAGCTTCTGCCTGGCTAGATAAGCATTCCGATAAAGTTACGTCACAAGATCACAACTAGTTTTGAAGATATTAAATTTTTTTTTTTGGAGGGGTCCAATGAAAAGTTTAAATTTGATTTTGAGGAATTTAGAGGCCCCAAAATTCCCTTAAAAGTGGGGATAAATGTTGTAGCAATTTACGAGGCAATAGAGCACTTTGCGAGCTTTTTGGCCCTTCAAACGGTTCATCAATCAGACACACGGTTCTCAAGTTATGGCCTTTGGAAGTTTGTACTCTTGAAATAGGAAATATAAAATACATCAAACACATGAATGAGTTGTAAAATGGAGGGATGCGTGTTGATGTGTGTTTTAACACATCATAGGGCATCTAGAAGGGAGACAAGGTCGGCTACACCTTATTGGGTGGTTTTAGCCCATGATTTTGTAATATCGTTTGATAGTTTCTTGTATTGTATCTCCTATATATGAGGTGTGTGAGATAGAGGTTGTGTCTAAGAGTCTTATAGCTATTGATTTACCTCTTAATCTCATATTAGTGGTACTCCTGCGAAGAGCTTGCTCTGCAAGTATATTGTAATCTATTTTGATTGTGGAATAATATAGTGGGCGACTTTTGGAGTGTGGGGTTTTTCTCCCGAAAGGGTTTTCCCCACGTAAATCATTGTGTTATGGTTTGAATGTTATTATATCTATTTCTATTTTCTGTAACTGTTGTGACGATCTGTAAAAGTTTTTGCATTACCCTCCTCTCAAGGTTAGTGTAGGAAGTTGTTCCACTACTTGACTTCCTCACACTATGTAATCAACTACTATAAATACTTATAGACTAAAGTGTTTGTGCCAAAGTTTTCCGAAATAATCTACATGGGAGATGTGTGATGACCCTCTAGATGACTTAAAAGCATAAAACCTATACAATTCAAACTCATTACAAGCTCTACCTAAATCGACAATTGTATTTGGATGATAAATATTAGGAATGACAACATCACGTGGTGAAAACTTAACTATCCTCCCCACCCCCAATATGTTAAATCAAGTAGATGGAGTCATGAGAGGTAGAAATCTCAAAAGTGATGAGAAAATCCTCAATGCAACTATTGGGTATTTGTATAGCCCCTTACTCCAAAACTAAAAAAACATGAATAGTTGCCCACTATAATCTATGAAGTACTAATTTTAGAAAAAGATTTTCAAGTAATCAAATGAAGGATTCATGTGATGTAAGGCTCTATATTCAATATTTCAACTATCTATTGAATTATAAATCCTATGCAAAAAGTGCATGACCTTTACCAATGTTGGAAGAAGAAGAATTAGAGGGTAAAATAGTGTGATTTTGTATGGCTTCCTCTAATACCTCTAGCCTCTTATAAAATATAGTATCAATATGTTCCTCTTTACCACAAATATTGCAAGGATCTCTTGATTTCTCTTTTGCCTTGGAGGAAGACTCACCAATCTTAGATATTCTCTCATTTTCAGGAGAGGAGGACTCACCAATCTCAAAAATTCTCTCATTTATAGAAGTGGATTAGCATATTTTATTTGACTTCTATTTTAGCATGGAGGAACTCTCACTATCTAATTTATGTTGTGTCTTAGGTTTATATGCCTTTATTCCTTTCTTTATAGATGATTGTACGACCAATGTGTGATTTTTAAAACTAAAAAGTGACTCTAAATGTATCACCAAATGCATCCATTGTAGAACATAAAGTAGAAGAGAACACCTAAAATTGCCCTCTAATCTTAGGCAAGGTCAAAGAAATATAAAATTTGTCATCTTTATCCTTTCCATGACCCTACAAAAGTGATTAAGTGACTTGAATTTTACTGAAAATTCCTACATAGAACAAAATATTTCAAATGCAAGAGTAGTCAATTTTACCTCAATTTGTAATGCCCATAACTCAAGAGTGACACGATTCAATATGAAATAAGTTGTCTAAAACGTATAATACAATCAGGCCCATGGCCTTATCCATCATGTTCATGTAGATAAATATCATATATTCTTGAGCTAACTCAAGTGGATTTTGACCCAATGTGGACCACAATCCCTTAGACATGAGTAATTTGGTAACCTAAGATTTTTAGGTGTTATAGTTGTGTGGCATGAGATGCTTAGTAGAAATAGTGTATGCCATGCGTGATTGGGTTTTGTTTTTGAGAAATGAATGATTTGTTGGGAAAAAAAAAATTATCATTTGAATTATTTTATAGTAAAATTGATCCTCCCCTATCAACAAAAAAAGAACCCCTTTTACAAATTTTATAACTATAAAGCACAAGTAAATAGTTCACTTCAATTTGAATCTCTATGTACCTAGTGAGTAATCTAGAAAATCTAATTTGTTGACTATGTAGATCATTGAACTGGCTTCCCAATATTGTATTCACAAATAACAAAGATATGGGCAAAAATTATTTAATTTAGAAGCCCTAAAAGAATATTCAGTTTCAACATGTGATATAATGCACCAAAACAAAAGTCTAAAAAAATACCAGTACCACTAGAAGGTGCTCAAACTAGCTTTATGATGACTATTCATTTTATAAAATCCAACATCATATGCCTAAGTTATGTCAATATGAAAAAATACTCTCTCCTTTAGGCAAGATGAGAGGGCAAGGGGCTAAGTTATTCGGTCATAGGTGATATATGGGTGGGTTGACCATAGTTGAGTGATGATTTTGGGTGGCTTCATAGTCGATATGATAATCTTCATAGTGGTTTTGTTGTTGGTGGAGGGACTTATGACAATAGGGTGGATGAACTAGATAAGCACATCATTGAGGTGGCATCATCTAGTGTAATGCAAAAACCTTTACCTAAACTACTAAGAAATTAAGTTGACAAAATCATAAAATATTGAAAAAATGTCATTAGGCTTCTAATCTGACCTCCCTACTAATTGTGATTACTTTGGTGGCATAAGTACCTATGACAAAAAAGAAAATCATATTTTGTTGGAAAAAATTGATATTGCGAGTTAAAAACTTTGGTCATTGTTTTAAAAAATTGTGTCAAATATTTTAGTATCACCTAGTTTTGGCATGGACCTATATGGCCATAGAGATCCATTCAATTGTACATGTTTTGCATAATTTTCAAGATGGAAATAATATCCCAAATTTTTTAGTCTCTAATTTTAGTATTTAGACAAGCAATCTTAGAGTTTTTAGACATTTTAGGTACAATGATGAGGTACGTTTTGCTCTAGGAGGTTCTCTATAATACCTTATGAGAAGAGCCTTTGAAATTTGAGAAGGGATTTGTTGATTCTAAGCTATGATACCATGTCAACCCATAGTGAATCATCTATCAAAAAAATAGAGAAACCTTCTAACACAAGAGATAAAGAAATCTTAGATTCTAGATGTGTTAGATGATTTATTTCACTCATGAATAAATGCACCACCCTAACAAGTAATTTTGTGCAATTCACACTTTAGTCGATTTATAATAACTACAAGCATCTAGACAATCTAGATTGTGGATTTAAATTTAAAATTTAGAAATGTATGGTTCAAATCTACAAGAGTTAAGACAATCTAGATCACTTTCACACACGCAAATCCAGACTAAACCAATAAATGACAAATTTTAAGTATAAGATGAGTATATCTAGATATCTAAAGTCAACATAAAGAAAATAAAAGATTGCTTGCCAACTTCAATACAAAATGACCATTTCCATACTAATCAACACAATAAAACCAACATTAATATTATACACTTAAAACATAAAAAAGGACATAAATATACAATTTTCAGCCTTACTAATAGACCATTGATTTGAATGGTGCAAATAAATTATAATTATAGTCACATGCCTAACCCATTGTCTTTAATTAAAAAAATAATGATGGAATATTGCACATTATTTGTCGTGAGACTGAGCTCTCTTTCCACATAGGGAGAATATTTTTTATTTTATTTTTAAATTAAAATGTCGTCGTATTTGCCAGTTTTTTTAATTAAATGGAACCTTAATTTATTTTTTAAAATTAATTTATTGCCGTCAAACTTGTCACAAAGTCGGTCCTTTTTCATGGTCTAACGCCCTTCACTTTTAAATATTTTTTCGGGGTCCCACCTTAAATTAAAAACCTTTGAAATTCTGGTCTAATCTTATTTAAAAATTCTCAAATAATTGATGAGCTTAGGGCAAAACCATCACAAGGCATTTTTGCTCTGGTCTAAGGAATATGCCACTTTAGTTTTAAACCAATTTAGGTATTAGCTATTTTAAAAGTTATTCAAAGATTTATTTTAGTTGTATTTAAAATAATAAATTGATAAGTTTTCACCTCTGTATTGGATGCTTTTTTAAGAAATTGTGTTTCAAGGAAAATATGAATTTTAAATGCTTATGTTTTTCTTATTTGAGTGTTAGATTTGTGTGAAGGAAAATGAATTATCTTTAAGTTTTATTTAAGTTAATTATCTCTTGTTATTACTTTTGGTTTAGATAGTGTGTGTTTGTTGACATCAACGTTTTGGATCACACTCTATGATCCATCATCGGGATGATAGATACAATGCTCATGGAGTAGAAAAATAGATAGTTGTAGACCTATGAAGATTTTATAAAGAGGTTGGACCAGAAAGGAGAGAGGGAAGATGATGCACACCAAATGAGGTAGGATCCAAAGGAATAATAAAAAGAAAAAATAAGGGTATAGATTAGTTTAGATCAAATGATGATAGTTTGGACGCACAAAATTAGATGATTGTAATTATTTTAAGAAAGCAAATGTAAAGGTACATTGTAGTTAGCTTTATGATTGAAGAATAATTGTCGTTGTTGAAGATTCTAGAAGTAAACTAGTATATCCTCAAGAAATGTGATCTCTTTATAAGTGAAATCCCTTGGACTGCGTTGGATCTATATTTTGTCTAAGGTAATTTCCTGATCACAAATATTCTCAAAATCCAAACTCAACCTATGCAATA